>NC_056735.1:1968304741-1968427241 GCF_019279795.1 Protopterus annectens
CTCCCGGCATTTGCAACAGCTGGAGAGACCACAAAAGTACCTCACCAAGAGGATCAAGGGTCTCCAACATATGTCTTATTCTGCCAGACTAAAGAAACTTCAGCTCTATTCAGTAGCATACCGCCTGCTCAGAGGTGATCTCTGCCTGACGTACAAGGCCATGTCCAATCAGGATCTGATGGACATGCTCCACCTCAAAAAATCCAAATCCATCAGGACTACGAGAGCTAAAGACTTAAACCTCGGCACAAGTATGAATAGGACATGCTGGAGGGATAGATTCATAACCCAGAGGCTTCCCATGCTTTGGAACAAGATCGCAGTTCGTATTAGGCAGAGCCCCTCACTGACTCTCTTCAAGAGAAATCTTGATGAGTGGATGGGAGATCGTACGTTTACCCCAGGGGTCACATCTGTGTCACTGCTAGACAGGGGCACAGTAAACTAATTCTATTATATAAGGGGACCTTCATTGTGTCACTACTAGACAGAGGCACAGTATTCTAAATTTATTCTGTACATTTTTTGTACCATTTCATGGGGTGGCAAAAGCCACATCACTATGGCTAGGCTTACAAATGCCCCAGGGCAGATAGCCTAGTACTATACTATGAAACTATGAAACTAATGTGTTCTATTAATTAATTGTTAAACATAAAGTTAATGACAATGATTGTATTGAAAAGTGTATATGTTGCATACTTGTTACCCACTCAGGGCTGAATGCATAGAAGCCACCTCAAAGTAACCTTTTTGCATTCAGAGACAGCCCTTACATGTTGTTTATGCACAACAGTGGTACATCACCAAATCAGGCTGTCTCTGCGGCTGTGTTGCATACTATTGAGACAGTTTGGGAGAGAGACGTATGCTAATAAGCCATGTGCTCTCTCCACTGGAACTGCCTCCAGGAATGCATCTATACACCAAACAATTCATAGAATCACTTGTCAGTATAGATTAGCATGGCCACTCTTCCACATTATGGTAGTCATCCATCATGCCAGACGTAAGTGCTGGGGAGTTTAGTGGTATGGTAGGGCTAGGAAATTATGCATTACTGTATGTGAGGAGCTACATGTGTGAGTCTCTGTCTGCTGGAAGGTAACGGTAGGTGGATAGCGAGGGGTTAGGTGTGTGTGTGTGTGTGTGTGTGTGTGTGTGTGTGTGTGTGTGTGTGTGTGTGTGTGTGTGTGTGTGTGTGTGTGTTTGTACATGTATGTATGTATGTGTATATATATACATATATATATATATGTGTGTGTGTGTGTGTGTGTGTGTGTGTGTGTGCGTAGTTTGTGTGTGTCTGCATGCACGTGCCACGTCTGTGTGCATGTGTGTGTGTGTGTGTGTGTGTGTGTGTGTGTGTGTGTGTGTGTGTGTGTGTGTGTGTGTGTACGTGTGTGTGTAAATGTCATGAATGTGTGTTTCTATGTGTTGTGCAGGTGTTGGTGGGCTGGGTGGCTGTCATAATTTCACACATCCCTAAACCAATGAGCAAAGTAAATGAGCACATGCACACATATGCATAGATGCACACAGTCACCCACACACGCATACACTTACACTTGCACATATGCTCACAGACACATAGAACAGTGCAGATCTGCAAAATTAAAATTAGCTGTACCACAGCTTTGTGTCTCTTTTTGTTACAGCGGCTTCTCTCAGTGTGCTTTTGTATATATTTCAGCGTCTGGCACCAGAACAGTTTACCTCCATCTTTATACTAATTTTTTGGAAAAATACTTACTCATAGAACTTGTATCGCTTCTTAGCCAATGTTTTTATATTACGTATCATTTGTAGCAATTATTTAAACTGCAGATGTTTTTGTTTTATTTTTGAAGACTTTAAAATTATTGTTCTTAAAATGTTTTGTAATAATTTGGAGCTTTTTTCCCTGGGCCTCCACTGAAAATGGGCTTCTACCAATTCAGACTTTCCCAGTAATCAAATGTCAATACATAAATAAATAAAGCCTGCAACAATTGGTCAGGAGGACCACTAAACACCAGGGATAACTCTACTTTCTTGTGCCTTAAAGGTGCTTTAATTGTATGGGGGTAGGGAATAACACTAGACACCAGGGATAACTCTACTTTCTTGCACCTTAAAGGTATCTAAAGACACCAGGGATAATGCTACCTTTTTGTCCCTTAAAGGTACTTTAATTGTATGGGGGTAGGGAGTAACACTAGACACCAGGGATAACTCTACTTTCAGGGATAACTCTACTTTCTTGCACCTTAAAGGTATCTAAAGACACCAGGGATAACTCTACTTTTTTGTCCCTTAAAGGTACTTTAATTGTTATGGGGGTAGGGAGTAACACTAGACACCAGGGATAACTCTACTTTCAGGGATAACTCTACTTTTTTGCACTTTAAAGGTATCTTAAGACACCAGGGCTGACTCTACTTTTTTGTCCCTTAAAGGTACTTTAATTGTATGGGGGTAGGGAGTAACACTAGACACCAGGGATAACTCTATTTCCTTGTACCTTAAAAGGACTTTAATTGTATGGGGGCAGGGAGTAGCACTAGACATCAGGGATAACTCAACTTTCTTGTGCTTTAAAAGTACTTTAATTGTTTGAGCAGGGCTAATGCTAGCATTTTGGGGGCTCCCAGCAAGTTTCAAGTTGGGGGCCCTACCCAGGAGAATATAAAAAGTGTGACCACATTGCCATCATGCCCCCTTCCCTATCAAGCAGCACCATTTAACAATCACTATGTATTGTTACTACATTCAGACCATTAAAATACTTGAAATGCCAAGGTACACACTGACTGGCATTTAGTGCCAATGTTACATTATGGCAAGCCCCTGTACCACAGCAAGGGAGCCACTCACAATGGTATATATATATATATATATATATATATATATATATATACACACACACACACACACACACACACACACACACACACACACACACACACACACACACACACACATTCACACACGCACACACACACACACACACACACACACACACACCGACTGGGACTGAGCAGTGGTTAACTTTGTCACTACGCAACAAGATGTTCTCCGGTTCGATTCTCAGCTGGGGTGCCTTGTGTGTGGAGTCTGCATGTCCTCTCTGCATTTGCATGGGTTTCCTCCCTCATTCCAAAGACATGCTTCTGCTGCATTTCTCCCTGGGCCTTTGCTGAAAGTAGGCTCTGTCCTAGTCAGACTTTCCTGGTCAACAAATGTTAAATAACTAAAAATAAATCAAATTTAGTATCAATAAATTGTGACAAACCTCTGTACCACAGCAAGGTAGCCATGCACAGAGGTTCACAAACTGACTGGCATTTAGTACCAATGTTACATTATGATAAACCCCCTGTACCACAGCAAGGTAGCCACTCACAGATGTATACACACATTGACTGGCATTTAGTAGTAATGTTACTACATTATGGCAAGCCTCTGTACTGCATCAAGGTAGCCAGCCCCAGAGAAGTACACAAAGACACCCACACAGACTCCCTCACACAGAACAGAGACACAAGACAGACAGCTACACAGACCCACACATGATGAAGATAGCACTACAGTAAGATTGAACATTAATAATTTAAAATACTGAGCTTATGAACTAATAATGATGCTAGAATAAGATTTTGCAGTAGCATGCATTGTGTAACTCCACATTTTTGATGAACAGACCAAAACTAACAAACATCTGGACATTGTGCAACATTCTCACAGCCCCTACCAACCTCCTAACCTCTAAGCCTAATTCCAGCACTGAAAATAACTGCACAACAAAGCTGTAACGTCAAGGATAGTTACAAACATTGAGATGATAAATGTAGAAAGATATTAGAATAACAGGGATTTCATTAAATAATCAGTACATTCTGCAGAAACCCCCCCAAAAAGTCTCAGTACAATTCTAGAGGAGGTAAAAACAAAAATATAAAAATAAACAAAAAAAAAAACAAGATAAGGACGTAACATTAGGGATTTAAAACACTGTGCTTATGAACTAATACACATGGTAGAATGATTTTTCCAGTAGCATGCGTTGTGTGAATCCACTTTTTTTATGAGTAACAGACCAAAAATACAGGTCAAACATCTAAACATTGTGCAACATTCTCACAGCCCCTACCCCTCTCCTAACTTCTCAGCTTAACAATTCCAGACAAAGCAAAAAAAAAAACTGTAGAACAAAAGTGTTAACATCAGAGATAGTTTGCAAATTTACTATGATCAACTTCGATAGTACAACAGGGTTTGCTTGGCACGTATTAAGACATCAGTACATTCTGCAGAATTCTCGCAGCCCATACCCCCCCAGTGTCTCATTACAATAAATCTGGATGAAGTGAAAGCAAAATAAAAACACAAAGACATGATGTTAAAAAACAATGTACTTATGAGCAAACAAAGATGCTAGAATAACAGATTTTGCAGTAAAATGCATCGCGTAACCCCAAATGTTTTAATGAAAAGAGACAAATACCAGACAAACATCTGAATATTGTGCAACATTCTCACAGCCCATAACCCCCCTACCAACCTCTCAGCACAATAACTCCAGACAACGCAATGATTATAGAACAAAGGCGTACCATCAGGGATAGTTATAAACATTGCCAGTATACACAATACTAGCATAACAGGATCTGCATTAGTATACATTAAAACAACAGCTGTACATTCTACAACATTCACGCAGCCGCTAACTCCCCTCCCAACCTCAGCACAATAATTCCGGACAGAGCAAAAAATTATCATAGAAGAAAGGTGTAGCATCAGCCATAGTTGTAAACATTGCCGGTATACACAAAACACACTAGCAGATCAGGGTTTGCATTGGTATACATTAAAACATCTGTACATTCTGCAGCATTCTCACAGCCACTATCCCCACTACCAATATTTCAGCCCAATTGTACATAAAACAAAAATGCATTAATGAATATTCTTATGGAAGACTAGCTAAAAAAAATACATCAAATCTGGACATTAATTACAGACAAGCCTTCCTTCTTCAATTTCTTGGCAGAAGAATTCTGGACAAAGGTAAAATAAAACTGTTATAACCACAGCCCCCCCCAATCATCTTAGCATTAAGAACTCTGCAGAAAAAAGTTATACAATCCTCTCCCTAGGTTTCTTCGCCCCCCCCCCCATCCCACCAGCAAAAAATAAAGTTAAAAATAAACCCAGCAACTTACCTTTTCTACAGTTGATAGAAGTCTGCTACTAATCCTTTGCTTGCTTCTCCTACACACAGACTAGAGCAGTTCACCCCTTTTAAATTGCCCACAAAGGACAGCTTTTCAGATCTTTTTTGAAATTGCCCTTACAAGGGCAGTTAAAGTACAGCTGCTTTGCTGGTCCCATGGTCATTCCAGAAAAATTAGCATCCTACGTCTGTCCTCACGCCATACCTCTCAACCTCTTAGCATGACAAATCTGGACAAAGCCAAAAATAATGGGGGTATAAATGCTTAAAAATAGGGTCACTTTTTAAATATAGCTTATATAAACTTACAAACTTGTTTTCAGGCTTTGCTTTAGCATGCCTTTTCTGAAGGATATAAAGTAGGGTTACAACCTGTCCCTCTTTGCAAGGGACAGTCCCTCTTTGGGCAGTTGTGTACTTTGAAACTTTTCCAGCTACAGCGGTTGATAAAGCTGTGGATGGTGTGACTGAAAATGTAACTGCTTATGAGAGGTGGTTAATTAATCAAAAGAAAAAGAAGTTAGACAGAGATCTGACTGAGTTCGGGGGGGGGGGGGGGCATGTGTTTTTGTGGCCTAAAACTGAATATGTGAATGAGCGAGCTATTGAGTTGATTGAAACTGCCAGTCAACCGCAGAATAACACAGTCGATAATGTTTCAACGGATGTTGATAGAACAACAAATGAAGGGAATTATCCATTGAGGGAAGTGGCGGTTACGAATCAGACAGTCATGCCAACAATAACGGATGTCCATAAGACGACGCATGAGGGACCAGTGGTGGTTAGAAGGAAGCAGAACTCTGCTGTTGAGCAACAAGATTTCCTTAAACCGCCTTTTCCCATTAGAGTGGAAAAAGGGCCAGACAGATATCAATCCAAGAGTCGAGGAAGGATGAAACGGAAATAAGCAATAGACCCAGTGCAATATCCAACGATCAAGAAGATGTGGGACTCAAAGAATCGTTAGTTTTAAATTTATCAAAAAGGACATTAAGCGAGCTTGAAACAAGAGTACTTAATAAAGGTTTATCCTTTATTCCTGCAAGGAAAGGAGATATTCTGTAGACATTAATAGACTTGAAAGGTTTTACTAGAAATGTTATGCTTAAACTGATGCATCCAGAAAATGAGAATATGCACACTCGTGGTTTTAAAAGGTTGAATAATTTTGTACCTGTGAATAATCCCATTCTCGAAGCATATGCTAGGATTTGTGAAGGTGAGTTACATCATTTATTCGATGAAGGGGGGGTATGGAAAATGTTTTCACAATCTTATGAATGCAGAACAGCAAGCCCTTAATTTGATAAAGGGGGATAGTACTATTGTCATTCGACCTGCTGATAAAGGTGGTATGATAGTAGTAATGGATAGAGAATATTATTATAATTCAGTTAAAAATATGCTTGGAGAAGGGGATGTATACCGTAGAATAACATTGGGATATATTAGCTCTATTATTAGGAGCATTAAAATGAGGTTAAATGAGCATTTAATGAGTTATTCTATTACTACAGAGTTGATGCAGTTTCTTACAGTGGATTACCTGACTATACCCATGCTGCAAGCATCACCAAAGGTGTATAAAAGTTTGGTTGACCCACCCTTTAGGCCTATTGTGGCAGGTAGAGGGTGGGCAACCAAATCATTTTCAATTTTTATAGAGTGACAAGTAAGACCTGTCTACCTGAATAAAGTACAGTTTGGTTTTATATGCTCGCTGTGCTTTATTTTGCCTATAGTATTATTATTAA
Source organism: Protopterus annectens (assembly GCF_019279795.1). Taxonomy (NCBI): domain Eukaryota; kingdom Metazoa; phylum Chordata; order Ceratodontiformes; family Protopteridae; genus Protopterus; species Protopterus annectens. The sequence goes on from NC_056735.1 coordinate 1,968,311,714, forward strand.
TTCTAGCAGTTGTTTAAACTAAAGTAGAACTGCAGCTTGCTGCTAATGCTTGAGTTATGTACTCACTGTAAAAACCTCTAGTAAACTTGAAATATCAACATTAGGCCTTAATAGCTGAGTGCTGTTCGCCGAAGCAGATCAGACTCGAGGCTTTTACTGCTTTCACTTAACCTGGCCATACTTTCTGCCCATCTTCTGACTGCCCATTCTTTTTGCACTAGACCCACTCAAAAGGCTGTTGTTTAGGTCCACTAACCATAAACTGGAGGTGCCATTGATGACAAAACTACTTACTTTGCTGTAGCCTCTCAGTTGCAATACAGTAATAGAATGATTTTGGAATCTGGGGACATCCTTTTGCAGTGTGGAAACCTGCTCCACTCTGCCTCAATACACTTGGCATGTTTTCACTGGCCAACCTTACCCAACTGCACCCACCCCTCCATCATTTCCTTAATATGTCTGAAGGTTCCTCCTTCCTTCCTAAACCACCCAATCCAAACATAGACTCAAAAGAATGACACCTCCTCTTCTTCTACACATTAATTCCAGCATTGTTCTCCCTATGTTACCTACTATCTACTCCAAATATCAGGAAATTAGTCCCCTTACTTCCTAACTTTCCCATTTTTGCCCCTTCTCTAATCTGAACTCCAGCATGCCTACAAAACAAGGTCTCAGTATTGTCGATGCCATAGGAATGCTTCTTTTACCACCTTATGCCTCTCCACTATCTTAGTTGAGTCATACTCCTTCTGCACCTCACTAAGCTACTATGAATGCTCTCCTGATCTTCCCAATAACCCTCCTTCATCTTATTTTACAATGTATCCTCAAGATGTCTTGTCAAAGTGTTTAGTGTTCCCTATGCCACATACTATAGCACAAACATTGAATAACTCAGGTTGGTACCAAAGTTATTCTCCCAATTGCTGCAATGGATACATAAACCCACTCAGCTAAAATATATATTAAACCTTAAGCTCGCAATTTCCTGATACATAAATCTAAACCAAGGTCCTATCACCACATCTCTTCTCTACCATCTCTCCCCTTTACCTTATGTGTAGTTGTGGATCCACTATCAAAATATACTTCACATATGTGAGTAAATATTTAAAATTTGCCACATGAACGCCCATAGTCTGCTGACCAACACTGACTGTGTTGAACACTGTATAACCATTAAACAACATGACATTCTTGCAATTTCAGAGACCTGACTTAATTATAACAATGACCCCTGCATCATCATAGGATCATAGGAAGTTACTAGACTATTGGTCCTGAGGCCCTTATAAGCCTAACCAAGAGTTTAGCCCATGTTTAGACAAGTCAGCACCAAAAGACCCTGTCTAGCAGGGACACAGGTGAAATCCCAGGGGTGTATTTTCTGTTTCCCATGCAGTTATCCAGGTTGCCCTTAAAAAGGGATAATGAGGTACTCTGCTTGAAGTGGAGAGGGACTCTATTCCACAGATGGAGGAGTCTCTGGGACACAAATCTGTCTCACCAACAAGTCCTATTGATATCACAGACCAGGTTGAGGCCACACATGTGGGTTACTCGAGTGGAGCTTGACTTGCGTATATGCAGCAATCCCATTTAGGTGGGGTCATGTTCATCTTGTATGCCAGACAGAGGTCACCTCTGAGGAGTCTGTATGAAACTGAGTAGAAGGATAGGGCTTTTAGCCTATCTGTGTATGGTAGATTTTTGAGGCCCTGAATTCTCCTGGTAAGGAAACTCTGTGGTCTCTCCTGTTGCTGCATGTGCTTTGTGAGGTACATGCTAAAAGGGAGCATTATACTCAATAATTGGCCTTAGAAGGGAAGAATACAGGGGTGTTATGACCTCCTTGTCCCTGGATGAGATACCCTTACTTATGAGGTGGGCCATGTAGAAATCTTTCCATACAATGGAAGCAACATGGTGGTCAAACGTCAGGTTGCTATCAACCTGGGTGCCCAAATCCCTCACAACTGATTGCATGCTTAGGACGCTGTTATTAATGTGATAATATGTGGGGACATCACTTCCCAAAGGGGATGATTATGCATTTTTTGGCAGCTCGAGGCCATGTTTCTGGCACCAGTGATTTGTTTGGGTGAGACCCTCTTGGTGGATGTCAACATCACTTGGGGAATTGATGACAGCACCCAGCTTAAAGTCATCTGCATACTTGGTCAGCCATAGCCCACTAGTTTTGGCCTGCACCTCAGAGAAGTATATCCTGAATAACAGAGGCCCCAAGACTGATCCCTGTGGTACGCCACTTGTTACGGGTCTACTGCTTGAGGTGGCTTCCCCTATTTTGATTAGGTGGGTTCTATCAGTGAGTCAGTTTGCTACCCATCTGGTAACATATGGATTGATGCCTAGTTGAGAGAGTTTATTTATTATGACTGAGTGGGGAATAGTGTCGAAGGCTTTGACCAAGTCAAGGTAGGTGGTGTACACCACCTTCTCCTCGTCCGCGGCTTTGCTGACTGTCGCAAAGACCTTTGTGTAAAGAGATTACAGTGGCTATCCTCCACTCAGCTGGGACAAATCCTGTACTCAGGCTTTGGTTGAATAGGGTGCCTAATGGTGCTGCAAGTTTATGCCTGAGTTCATGTAGGATGCAGCCTGGGATGCTATCTGGTCCCATAGAGACTGTATTTTTTGCCTTTGAGAGGACAGTGATACCTGTTCCCTAGAGATAAGGGAAGGGGGGCAGGTACTGGGGATGTCCTTATTTACTGATGGGAGGGACAGAGGGGTGAAGTTTTCACTGAATCTGTCAGCCAGCAAGTTAGCAAAAAAAGCAAGATGAAGTAATAGAGTAGGAGGAGGAAACACAAATACAGCAAAAGCAGATGAATAAAGTGTGTGCTTTTTTTTCAGACTTGCTCTGTGGCATGTGCGTTAAGTACTGTGTTCTGTAGTTTGTGCACGTAGGTAGGGGTACTGTTCTCACTTCAGTTGACTGTGTGTGTGTGTGTGTGTGTGTGTGTGTGTGTGTGTGTGTGTGTGTGTGTGTGTGTGTGTGTGTGTGTGTGTGTGTGTGTGTGTGTCTCTAGTCAGCAAAATAGAAGTGCTATCCTACAGTTACTTCTCCAATGGCATGTGTGGCCATTTTTTTTGATAGCTGTTCATCCCTACACATTCAATGCATACCAGCCTCCCAAACTGTTGTCTCTCACAGGGTCTGTTGATGTCATATACTATAAGTCCACCTGCACACCTGCATGAGTCAGACTTGTGTTCTGACGTGTGTGTTAAGTACTGTGTCTGTAATCTGTCTACCTTAGATAGGTCCAGGTTCTAATCTCACTACAGTCAACTGGTTGCATGTGACTCTAGGCAGCAAACTATATGTTGTATCCTAATGTCACCTCTCCAATGGCAAGGCTGGACATTTTTTCAATAGCTGCTCATCCCTATACATTCATTCCACACAAGCCTCCCAAGCTGTTGTCTCTTACAGGGCCTGTTGATGTCATCTATTATAAGTTCACCTGCACAGGTCTATTTTAATTCATCGAAATACTTATTCATCGAATATGTATTCAACAAAGGTTAAACAGTGAAATTCATTACAGTGAAGAGCAGAATTTTTCCCAGGGTTAGGAACCACTCATCCTATATACTCCAGAACACACACTACATTAAATCAAACCCACCCAAAAGGAGGGCTTTGCCCCTACACTCCCATCTATATGTACCAACTCTGAGATTGCACTACTGTGGGGAAAGTTGTGGTGATGGCTCCATGGTTCTTAACCCTGGGAAAAATTCCGTGCTTCACTGCAATGAATTTCTCTGTTTAGCCATTGATGAATATGTATTTGATGAATATGTATTTTGAGGAAATAATATAGACCCCACCTACACACATGTATCAGTTAGGCTTGTGCCATGTTGCATGTGTTAATTACTGTGTTCTGTAGCCTGACTACTTAGAGAAGCAGGGGTTGTAATTGCACTGCAGTCAACTGGGTGTGGGTTACTCTAGGCAGCAGACTATAAGTGGTATCCTGCACTTATCTCTGTAATGGCATGGCTGAACACTTTTTTTGATAGCTGCTTATCCCTACACATTCATTCTACCAGCATCCCAAACTGCAGTCTCTCAGAGGGTCTGCTGATATCATTTACTATGAGTTCACCTGCATAACTGTGTAAGGCAAACTTGTTATGTAGCATGTGCGTTAAGTACTGGGTTCTGGGTTCTGTGTATTTAGGTAGGTAGAGGTTCTATTCTCTCTCTTTCTATTATCACTGCAGTCAACTGTGTGAGTGAGCTGTAACTTGATATTACAGACAGCAATTTACACCAGCAGATGGGACACATATCTTGTCCTCAACAGACACTGCTGATGTCATCAGCTATAAAGGTTTGTCTGACATAATGCAAGTCAGACTTGTGCTGTGGTGTGTGTGTAACATTCAATGATCTGTAGTCCCTGTATGTAGGTTTCTATTCTCACTGCAGTCAAGTGTGTGTGTGTGTGTGTGTGTGTGTGCGCGCGCACGCGTGTGTGTGTGTGTGTGTGTGTGTGTGTGTGTGTGTGTGTGTGTGTGTGTGTGTGTGTCTGTCTGTGTATGAGTCAGATGCAACTTGATATAACAGACTGCATTCTACACCAGCAGGCAGGACACTGTTATTCCCATATGCTCAACAGGCAATGCTGATGTCATTGGCTATATCAGAGTATTGTATATGCATGTATCTCACCAGGGCATGATCAGACAGTGTCCTGGATGTCAGGCAGACATCACATCATGCGATACAAGACAGATTAAAGTGACATGTGTTTTAATCTGTACATATACATCATGGGATTGTTTGTAGGCTCTATGTTAGCAGATGCATGTTTTTGGTGAGCTACATGCAACAGAGAGCATGATACTGCATTGTTCTAATGAGATTATACTACAGTGCTGTCATAAAAGCCATAGATCTGAATGTGATGGTCTGTATACTACAATGCTGTCATACAATCCATAGATATGAATGTGACAGCCTCACTTATGATGTGCACCATACGTCTGTACTGGATAATCATTAAAGAGAACAGTTATAAAGTAATGAGACACATTGCAGTTGTTGACTTCACAACCCTTACAAGAGAATACATTCTAAAGTACTTAAATGATGATGCTATCCACTGTATAATTTGGCAAGGCAATATAATTCACAGGGACAATTATCATTTTAACAACACAAATGTAGATATACTAAGCAATAATGTAGCTAAGTACCATGTGCATCAGATACAAATCTGTAGTTTCCCTGAATCCAAAAGAGAGAAATCAGGGATATGGCACAGTTATCATCACTTGCAGAGGGTGTTGTGGGGGGGGGGGCAGGAGGCCTAGGCTGACAACAAAGGTTGTTGAGTGTGTGTGAGTAAGTGCAGAGAAGTAGGCAGGCTGAACCATGTATCTGATGTGTGTGTGTATCTGTAAGAGTCCTCCCTATCAATGTGGTGTATGACAGTGTGCATGAACACAGCCAAGCTTAGTGCTAGATCTACATCTTGGTATGTTGGACAGGTGTGAGTTGTGTATGGTAGACATGTCAGTTCATTGTTGATGCCCCTGACCACCAGACCTGGCTCTGCCAGGAGATGCACTGGCATCTCCACACCCAAGATCAGATGCAGTGCTACTACCTGAAAGTGACTGTTATCTGCTGGACATGCTCCCTTCACAGGAACACCCAGGACTATGACTCCATAGACATCATACTCCCTGATGGAGCAAAGGAAGGACTGCCACTAGGGAGCATGATCTGGCACAGCCACATTCGTTAAAAGCAGATGGTGTGGCTGATCTCTGCCTATGTGGACGACGTCTACCCCAATCAGACATGTCATCACAGACATTGCATGGTCCATGATAAAAATACCTCATTCCATCACAGAATCTCTATGTTCCAACATGTCATTCAACTGATCCATTGGATTGGCTACATGATGGAGGCAGTCAAGGATGTCAGATTGTGCCACATCTAGAACCCTGAGCATTTGTCTGCAGCACGTTTCAGAGCATGCCTGTGCTTCCATGATGGCCTTAAACATCCGTTGAATGACACAGGAAGAGACACTTGCACTAGGTGGAGGAGGGGCAGCACGCCTCCTCTGAGCAACCCTATCAACCTTTATGCATGACACGTTGCCAACACTTTGGTTCTGGATATATTCAACAGGTATTGAAGTGACAGTAGCCACATTCCCCTGATCTATGTCCTCATCCTCGACCTGTCCAATATCTCTGTCCTCAGAGGATTGGGTAGGAGTAGGCTTATTGGCTGTGTCCAGAGAAAATGAAGGGGGTCACTGGATGTCAACCACTGTGCCAGATTCAGCCTCTACACCCCTCAACTGTGCCTCAGTTTGGCCACCATCATCATCAGTGTCTAATGAGACACTGACATCAGGTGTCAGAGTGCCCACACTCCCACTGTCCTGCTCACCTGTGATAAGAAAAGAGAAACACAGGAATACATTAATACCTGCACTACTATGCTGTAATATATGCTAAAAAAGTACATTGCTGTCATTATTACACACAGTACAACAATACATACAACTGGCCCGAGAGGATACACTATGAGAGGTCTTGAAATTTATCTACAGTACTGACATAAATGTATTAGACTTACCATCTGCAGGACACCTGCATCTCTGTATTCCTGATGGTCCTGAAAGAAGTAAAGCAAAAGGTAATGGCAGCATTATCACATTTAACAATAAAACAGGGGGCAATGCATTCACACCTCTATATCTGCAGTTCCTCAAATGTCAACAATAATGTGGTTGACAGCTTCAAATTAAACATACAGCTGTAGCAATCCTAAAGCCACCCACCCAACAAACAACTGACACATATATATACATTATAGAAATTATTGCAGTATGCTACAGTATTCTAATTATCATCTAACAAAACATACCTGGAAGCTCCTCTTGGGATGCAGGAGTGGCACCCCCATCCAGAACATACTGTGCCATGGATTGCTGGGAGCTGTCCTGGGTGGCAATGTTCACCAGAATTTCCTCAGTGGCAGTGAGAGGGAGTTCTGCAGCAGGGCCTCCACCTGTGACTTGATGATCATGTGCACTGCAGTTGCACATCTACGTACAGCAGTTATTATGTCTGTGGCTCTGTGACATACATGTTCATATGTGTGACTGTGCCACCCAATGGTGTTAATGTTGGCCACTAATTCATCCCAGATGGCTGTACGCTCAGCCATTATTGGCCCACCCCCTGGACAGCAGCACAGCAGCATGTTGCCTTAAGGCATTAATTATCAGATTATTCTCTGCATCTATAAATGGAGGCCTATGACAAGCAGACATATTGTGTCCTACAAGATAAAAGAATGATAATACATATGAGGATCGCATAACTACAAATGAACTGTTTTCGATAAAGCAGTAAAGGAAGGCTGTCAGTATCCCCCCTGGATAAACATGAAAGAGTCTGTGTATTTCAAAAAATAGCAAGATGGAGGAAACAAAATAAGGAGACTAACAAGAGAAACATTTCTTTGTTTGTGCCATAGCAGTAGGTAAAATATGCTCACCCACCCAAAATAACAGTCCAGTCTAATTAGAGCCCTAGCAGTAATTCATCATCTGAAGTAGTTAACTTCATTTGTCCATCAACCTATGGGTTATCGGATCCATATCGGATCCGAGCCGGCAGTTTCCAGCAGCTAAGATCCGAGCTCCAAGCTCCTCCCCCTTACCCATAACTCCCTGCCATCCCTTCCTGACCCCAGATCTAGTTTGTCGTGGTTTGAACAGCAGCTTGATCTTGAGTGTCTGAGTTTTCCTGAGACTTCTTGTGAGAAAAATCCTTCTATTTTTTTAACTTTCTTAAAGTTTTGGGTGATTTTGAGTGTTGGAACTGGTTTAGTTTTCGTTTTAGAGTGTTCCCTCGGGTTTTGCGTTTCCTCCCCCTTGTTTCTTAGAGTGTTAGGGTGTGTTTGTGTGTGTGGTCTTGGGGCCTAGTGCTTGTGTTTTAGTTGAATGTCTGAGGCCTCCAGGACATTCTTTTCTAAGTGTACCGAGTGTGACCATAAGCTTTCCCCAGCTGATGGCCACACTCGGTGCATTTTATGCCTTGGGGTTGAACACCTATCTTCTGGCTGTACTATTTGTGCAGCATTCAACCCCAGGGCTATCAGGGACCGGAGGTCGAAGCTGATTCTGGCGGGACTCCTGCCCCCGGACACGGCTCCGTCCTCTGGCCCCTCCGTGGTTCCTGCCGTGGCTGCGGCAGCATCCATGGACCCTTCCCTTCCACTGGCCGGGACTCAACCTCCCTCTTCGGGCCAGGAGGATAGGGAAGCTAGTAGGGAGAAGAGCCGGGAGAAACACAAGCAGCGGGCCGAGGCCTCTGCATCGGCCCTGCCGGCCAAGCGGGTCTCTCCTCCTGGGACGGCCGGGCCTTCTCCTTCTCGGCTCCATTCTCCCTGCTTTTCACCAGGGCCATGGGAGGAGGAGACCCGATCTCCCTCGAGGTCATCGAGGCAGCACTCCCATCCCACCTCAGTGGCCTCTTCTAGGTCAACCAGAAGCCTGACGGATGCAGACATGGACAGGTGATGAGAAAGTTCCTCCAGGCCCAGCTGCAGATGGGAGTGCTCCTGCCTCCCCCCCTCCGGGGGGGAGCTCAACCCCCTTTTTTGCCCGATAGCTCCTTCCCCGACCCGCTTCCCGGGCTCAGGGTCTTCGGAGCCGTGTAGCGTCGGAGCCGGGCGGGGTGTCGGCTCCGGTAGTCTCGGGTACTTCTGTGCCAACAGTACCCTCGAGTATGTCGGATCCCTTTTCTACAGATCCTAGCTCTCGGAGCCGAGGTGGTCAGTGTGCCTTCGGCACTGACTAGGTTGGCGCATACTGGCCCTTCGGACCCAATGGCTTCGGCTCCGGCCCCGATCTGCCCATTGGATCCGAGGAAGAGTCGGCTCTCGGATCCTAGGGGGAGTGAATCTCCTTTGGCATTCGACATGTTAGAGAGGGTTCTGTCAATGGAATCCAGGCCCCCGGCCTTAGCTATGGCTCCACCCTGCACTCCCTCGCAGATGGGCCCGACTTCCATCACCCGGCCCCAGGGACAGCCTGCTCAGACGTCCCAGATAGTTCCCTTGTTGGAACAAGATGTAGCTGGTGACGTCTCCTCACAAGCGCAAGTGCAAAAGGAGGCACTTGGACTCCCCCGAGTCCTTGACTGAGGACACGGACTTGGAGGAAGGGGAAGGCTCCCCAAGATCGCCCACCGAAGACGTCTCATTTGGAGACATCATGGAGATGCTCAGGATCGGGGGGGTGGTCTGCCCCAAAGCCTACCTCGGACGAGTCCGTGTTCCTGGAGGCGTTTGAAGCAAGCCCATCTACCTCTTGGGTGTCCCCTCCGGCCGATCCCCTGGTTGATCTGATCACTACCAGGGCTTGGAAGGAGCCGGACACTGTGGAGCCCATCCCTAAGAGGCCTGACAGAATTCTCAGCCTGCCTTCAGACAGGTCTCATTGGAGCAAGGGAACCCCTGTAGATACCATGTTGGTGCCGGCAGCCACCAAGAGGGAACTTGCCCAAGAGAGTCCCTCGGTCCATCCCCCTGACAAGGAGTCCCAGGCAATGGACTGTTTGGGGAAGTGGATGTTTGCTTCAGCCACCTTCTCCATAAGGTCGCTGAACTACATGGCACATGTCATACGGCTCCAGCGGGATCTTATCAAAGAATACGCCGGGTCGCCCCCAGAGTCCATGTTGGCAGAGGACAAACAGGTGTACTGTACCCGAATGGCCACTCTCAGGTCGATTTCCAATACCTCTATGCGGCTGTTATCCCATGCTACGGAAGGGGCGCTAGAGCTAGCGAAGCGGGCGTCGTACTAAGGCGACAGGCCTGGATCCGCCACTGTGATTTTGTGGAACCCTTCAAGGCATCATTCGCTAATGCCCCGTTTGATGGTTCTACCCTTTTTGGCAAGACTATACGCGATACCTTGGTCCAGAGCGAGAAAGACGGGAAGACGTTGTCTGCCGTCGGAGTCCGCTTCTCTGCTCCCTAGAGGTCATTCTTGAAGAACCAAAAGGGACAGAAGAAGATGTGGTTCCGAAAGTCTCAGCAATCCTGTTTTGCTCCGGACTCCCCATACTTCAGAGGCAGAGGAGGACAGGGTGGACACCGCCCTAGAGGCAGAGGGGGCCCGAAGAAATTTGGGTCCAAAGAACCTTTATCTGATCGGCCCATGCAGCAACCCTGAGGGGTTACCTGACTGCTCCACTCTGGAGGCAGTCGGGGGGCGTTTCTCGAAGCACCTAGCAGCTTGGGAGTCCATCATGACAGACCACTGGGTGCTTCGGATCATATCCAGAGGCTAACAGATTCCGTTTCTCTATCCCCCTCTCAGACTCAGATTCCTCCCCGATGTCCCACCCGATCAGAGGGAGGCCGCAGCTACAGAAAAAGGAGTGATCCAGCACATCCCCCCAGACCAGTACGGATCGGGCTTTTACTCCAGGTTCTTCTTGGTGCCAAAAAAGACAGGGGACTTAAGGCCATTCCTCAACTTATCCCTATTGAACCTGGCAGTAGCCAAAGAAAAGTTCCGGATGGTCACTCTTCAATCCATTCTCCCCCTTTTGCAGGAGAATGACTGAATGTGCTCCATAGACCTCAAGGATGCGTACTACCACATCTTAATGGACAGACGATCCAGGAGGTTTCTCCGCTTCTGGCTAGGAGCCAGTCACTATCAGTTCAGGGTCTTCTGCTTTGGTCTCACCACAGCCCCCAGGGTGTTCACCAAGGTGTTAGCAGTAGTTGCGGCCCACCTGAGACTTCAGGGAATTCAGGTCTTTCCGTACCTGGACGACTGGCTTCTGACCGCCCCCACACAGCATCTACTCTGTACAGCCAGGAATTTCTTCCTTCGCTTAGCTCCCTGGCTGGGGATCACAATTCACGCTGGGAAGTCCTCCCTGCTCCCGACTCAGGTCATAGATTTTATCGGAGCCAGGGTAGACACAAACCAGCTCTTAGTTTTCTTAACCCCAGACCAGTTGCGATCCCTAAAACTACATGTGCAGGCCATTTTTCATTGTCTGACCCTCCGGCAGAACTGGTCCTGAGGGCCCTAGCCTTGATGGTGGCTACCATCAATCTCCTTCCCATGGCGCGCCTAAATATGAGAATTCTGCAATGGACACTCCAAGTCCAATGGTCCTTCCTACGTTTTCCCCTAAGCCATCCTGTCCCTCTCAGCAGGGTTTGCAGGAGTGCCCTCTTATGGTGGCTCCAGTCTCCGGACCTCCAAAAGGGGCACCCCTTCTCTATGTCCCCTCCCTAGCCACGGTGACCACAGATGCCTCTCGCCTCGGGTGGGGGGGGGGCATTGTTGTGGCAGGACTGTCCAAGGCACGTGGAACCAGACGGAGACCTCACTGCATATCAATGTCCTGGAGATGAGGGCGGTGCTGTTAGCACTGCAAGCACTTCAGTGCCTTCTTCCCGTCATGATGATTGTGATCCAGACGGACAACATGTCTGTCGTTTGGTATATCAACAAACAAGGGGGAACCAGGTCCTATCCACTTTGTTGAGAGGCCATGAGAGTTTGGGAATGGGCGATTTCCACCAACCACTTTCTCATAGCGATGCACATTCCCGGTCAGTCCAACATCCTAGCGGACAGACTGAGTCACACCATCCTCTCCCCGTACGAGTGGTCTCTGAATCCCAATGTAGCGTAGCAGATCTTCTCCAAATGGGGTCAACCTTGTTGCGATCTTTTTGCCTCTCCTTCAAACACGAAGTGCGACACCTACTTCGCTCTAATTCCCCCATCCGGGGAACCACCAAGAGATGCTCTGGTGCATGCTTGGCCTCCTAGTCTTCTTTATGCTTATCCGCCCCTTCCCCTGATGCTCAAATTTCTGCAGAAAGCCAGACGGTTGGGGTGCACAATAATCCTCATTCCCCCATTCTGGCCTCGTCAGGCATGGTTCCCTTATCTGTGGTCTCATCTAGTGAATCCTCCCTGGATTCTAGATCCCCTTCCGGATCTGATATCTCACCCCCTGGGCCTACCAACCCTGAACCTGGACAACCTCAAGTGCACAGCCTGGTTGATCCAGTTCCACTGTTAGTTCGGACTCCCGGTATCTCTTCCCAGGTCAAAGCGATCCTAGTGGCGGCCCACAAGCTGTCTACTAGGAAGGTTTATCGTGGCAAATGGAAACGTTTTTCTATTTGAGCTGAACATCAGAACCTAGATCCTTTCACAGCTCCGTTACCAGCTGTGCTGGATTTTCTGTCGGGACTGTTTGATAAAGGTGCTAGCTCTTCTACAGTCAAAGTACAGTTGGCGGCTATCACTCATTACCACCTTGTATGTGATCTTGGCCCTCTGACTTCATCCAGATTAGGTAAGGTCTTCTTAAAAGGCACCTTCCTACTAAGGCCTACGGTGAAAGATGTGATCCTTCCTTGGGACTTATCGCTGGTACTCCAGGCCTTAACAGCTTCTCCCTTTGAGCCTGCTGCCTCAGTAGATCTCAAGTTCTTCTCCTGGAAAATGGCCTTTCTTGTTGCTATCACATCAGCAAAAAGGGTTTCGGAGCTTCAAGCCCTTTGTGCCAAGCCTCTGTACTTGATTTTTCACAAGGATAGGGTATTCCTCAGGACCAATCCCTCTTTTCTCCCCAAAATTGCTTCCGAAACTAATATTAATCAGTCTATTAATTTGCCAGTCTTCTTCCCCAATTACCAAAATAAGGGCAAATTCAAATTACACTCTTTGGATGTACACAGACAGTTGAGATTTTATCTGCACAGGACAGCCAGTCATAGACGTTAGATCAGTTATTTGTGTCCTTTGCTAAATTCAGTTTGGGGAAAGCTGTTTCTAAAGTCACACTATCCAGGTGGATTTCTCAGTGTATTCTCTCGGCTTGAGAGTTCTGGCAGGCCTGCTCCTCAGGGAGTCCATGCCCATTCAACTCGGTCTGTTTCTACCTCTGCTGCTTTTTGGGCTAGAGTTTCGTTGGATGATATTTGCTCGGTTGCCACGTGGGCCTCATCTCACACTTTTATAAACCACTACAAGTTAGATCTGGTTTCCAGAGGGAGAGCATCCTCTAGCTCCGCAGTGCTCTGGAACATCCTTCCTTGAGGGCCTCCCAAGATTCAGGTAGCTGGGGAATCTGTCCCATAGGTTGATGCACAAATGAAGTTAACTACTTCAGATTAAGAAGTTATGCACTCACCATAACGTTCCATCTGAGTAGGTAAACTTCATTTGTCAGCAACTGTCCCTCCCTCCGTCCCCCTGTCCTCTTCAGATGTTTTTGATGTTCCTGCTTCTCGGTAGGTTGTACCCGGTTTACCCTAGGCAGGTTGTGATTGCAAGCCTTGTTTTTAGGCAAACTCGATCTGAGGTCAGGAAGGTATGGAAGGGAGTTATGGGTAAGGGGGAGGAGCTTGGAGCTCGGATCTTAGCTGCTGGAAACTGCTGGCTCAGATCCGATATGGATCCGATAACTCATAGCTTGCTGACAAATGAAGTTTACCTATTCAGATGGAACGTTATGGTGAGTACATAACTTTTTATTTGTTCCCCCCAACAAAATGACAGGCTAAGGACCCATTGTGCTTACAAAACATCTTTGAAATGGTAAAAGTGCTACCAAAGGACCTGTCCATGTAACATGTGTACATATTTATAAAACAACATTCCCTTTTCAGGTATTTTCAATGCTGTGCACCTGTGAAATGGCTTGACAACCAACGCCCTGCCATCATTACACTTCTAAGTAATGCATACAGATTAAAGTGTGAAAGCCATTGCTTCACATTTATTCTTAACTACATTCCAGCATATGTATTATTTAAGCAACAAAATGAGAATATACGTACTGGAGTGCAACACTCTATAGAGAAATACTGTGAAGACATACATTTGTCTTAGTGAGTTAAACAATGTACTAACTCTCCTCAACATCAGTTTGGCTAGCTACACATTTGCCTTTTCATAATGGAGTATATTAATAATGGATTGCATCTGTCTTAGTCTGTGCTGCAGAGATGCTAATTACTACATAAGCAGGTGAACTGCAAGCTAATCAACCAATCTTGTGAAGCTACTCAACAAGATATAAAGCATCCATGCAGACTCCATGCTGGTTTTTCCTAGGGATTTCACTAATTGTAGAGTACAGACACAATATTTTACAAGGTAAGTCCTGAACATGTACTGTAATGTATAATACTATTATGGCATGTATTTGTATTTCATCATGTGGTACAGTAAGCAGGTAAAAGGTGGGTGATGTGTATAGAAAGTCAAGTAACATGTGACAGCAGAGAGTTATTTCACTTCTATGTGTCAATTATAAAGTAGTAGTCTTCAGCCATGCAGGATTCACACATTCATAACTCTCCAAAGTACTGCTGATCAATGCATGGCCTCAGTTTAGCAACATATGTTTGTAATGGAATATTTTTACATAGAGAAGTTGCACCATAACATGACCTCAGCTTGGCCTACCTCCTTAACCTTGCATGTGTCATAACAGGAATTCACCGTTGTTCTCAACACCAAAGAGCAGTGTACGCTTTTTTGTGCCATCCAACCTGGCCTTCATTTTCTGACAACTGCATATCATACTATTCCCAGTTCATATATGCACACAATGTAAGGTAAATGAGGCAGACTGGCTTTCACACTGCATATCTCTGAATACTGGTCAGATAACTGCTGTGACTTATAACATTTGGTTTAAGACTTAGAACCTAAAGAATACTACCACTATAAAAATAGTTTGTGCTGAAGAGTTTGCCGTTATACTTTTTTCATACCCACTATGGTTCCAGAAATATGAACATTTGTTTGAAGTGTCAGGACATAATTTGATTCTGTCAAAAGGCTTAGGCTCCACCCATTGGAAGTTACATTGCAAACTTCCTGACCTCCATTGGAGTGAATGAGTTAAGAGCACACAGGAATGCACTCAGTCCAGGGCTGATTTCTCTCTTTCTCTCCCCAGACCCCCAGTAAGACTCCCCACTGGCAAAGCTGTAGAGTTGAGTCCTCAGCCGAGTGTCCAAGCCAAGTCCTCTAGCACCCTCTCTGTGAAACCAGTGCTTTGTGTCCCTGCTTCAAGTAGCTAACACACACTCTTTGAGATTTGATTTTCACATACACACACACACACACACACACACACACACACACACACACACACACACACACACGCACACACACACACACACACACACACACACACACACACACACACACACACACACACACACACACACACACACCTGGGAAAGGCTGGCACAGATTTACTGGCCATGCCCCCTTCTGCCCAGAGTATAAGGTAGTTACAGTGCCACCAGAAACTCTAAAGCCAGCTACTCTAAGGCTCTTAGAATGGTATCCAATTATAATGAGTGAAATTAATATTAATACAAAGGATAGTGTTTGACCAATGCAGTAAGGCTTTCAGGAGTGGCCACAGAGTCACCAAATAGATATGAGTACTCTAAAATGTTAAAATTGTCTCTAAAGGACCAGCCACAATGAAAAATTTAAATATATTCAATAATAAATAATAAAAGAACATGAAAATATGGAATATCTATTTACAATAAACACCAGGGTTTCAATCAGAGGAAATATTAAAATAACACAGATAAATAGATTCACACTGATACAGAAGAACAATACTTAGCTAATCTCACTGTATTTTCCTGACAGATTCAAAGAATTACTATTAATTAGTTCACTTACTAGGCAAGATGAAGTAGGTGAGTTATCCTTCTATGACAGGTTTCAAAAACATACTGCCTGAGACGTCAGTCTCATCTAGAATTAAAACATCATTTTAGTCCTGGATTACAGAATCACATCACATCACATACATCTGGTCATCTGACATCTGGTTCCCACACTACCCCCATTACTAGAAACTGAATCAGAATCTTGCACATATGTGTTATCATATACACAGACAGAGCTTTGCTAAGAAATGTTATAGCATCTGGAAGCCATAAAACCATTTCAATACTTTCTCACTTCCAGGGTAGCAATTAGTTCACTGCTACAGACAATACAAGGATTCCTAGTCCTTATTTTCACAGACATTTCATCTCTGGCTGCAATCAGAACAGTAAGGTACAATATTTATGGCCTACCAGATAATTTAATTTCAAACTATTTTTCAAAGTTAGCTGGACTGATATTAACCTCTTCCATACAGTATCCTCTGCCACAATATATTAATTTCAATAGTTATAATACAGTCTAACATACAAGTGTATTTCTTTTTCTGTCCAGCAAGATACACTGTTGGTACATTTTTAACACAAGCAGCTTTACAAATACATTTTGCAACACAAGCATATGTCCAAATCAGTTTGATATACAAATAACATATATTTTTTTACAAACTCCAGCTAGCTATGGTAGCATGTGTTGCACATCCACTACCCAACATCTCCTGACATAGCTGGCAATACCTCACATCGTCACACCCTCTACTCATTCTCCTATAGATTGCTGAGGGGTGATCTATGCCTGGCTTACAAGGCATCTGCAAACTCCACACTTATAAATCTCCTACATACCCAGTCAAAGAGTGCCAGAAATACAAGGTCTAGGGACCTGAATTTTGTCTGTGACATAAACAGAACATGCTGGAAAGACAGATATGTGTCCCAGAGACTGCCCCTCCTGTGCAACAGGCTTCCCATTCAATGTTTATTTATTTTACATTTGTTTAGCTAAGTTCATCTGTTACCCAGTTTAAGCACAACCTAGAAAAGTGGATGCAGAACAGAAAATATATACCGGGCCTGTAACACATGTCCCTTATGGACAGAAGTAGCTGATAAATGCCTGTCCCTCAATGTCATATTTGGATGCAGGACATCATTATTCTTTCAGAAAAACTTGATTCGGATTAGAAAGGCCCCTTGGGTCATTAGCCTAGTAACAGTATGAATCTGTGAATATTTATTTATTTGTATTTGTTCACTGGGATAAAGTACTGATGCTCATGGACCTTTTTAAAGACTCATTTTGGAAGTACTGGCTGGTTAAATGACTTGCTCAGAATCACACAGTTAGGCAATGGAGGCTGTGGGAATCAAGCCATGGACCACTGGACCAGAGAAATTAACTTGTTAATTGCTCCTGAATGCTCTTTTCCAACTGCCAAACAATTACACAGGCATTTCCTCATTCACTCCCCACACACGTGCACACAGTCAAATGCTCTCACACAAACACACACACACACACACACACACACACACACACACACACACACACACACACACACACACATAAAGACACATACCCTTATCTCTCTATTGCATTTGATGTAGCAGACTATTTATTTATTTATTGATTTATTGATTTTATTTACTTATTTATTATTTATCAACATTTGATTACTGAAAAAGTCTGACTGGGTAGAAGCCCATTTTCTGGAGACACCTGGAGAGAAAAGCTCCAAATTATTACAAAACATTTTAAGAACAATAATTTTACAATCTACAAAAATAAAACAAAACATCTGCAGTTTAAATACTTATAACAAATTAGTGAAAATTAAGGTTGCCACCCATCCCATTGACAGCAGGACACTCGCAGGTTAAGCCACCTTATCCTGTTGCCTGCTGTATCAAGTAGTGGGACCTGAAAAATCCCGCTTTTGCAATCGCACTGAATTGCTGTGGAAAAGTCACAATTACTTCTGGCTTTTTCACGGCAATTCAGTTACGTCACCAACCCAGACCTGCAGGCAAAGCTACTGCCTGTTAGGTGCGGGTGCTTTAATTCTTGCAGCAATTGGCTGCAATTTACGAAAGGGGTGGGGATTGGGGCAGGAAGAGCCCTGCAAAGATCGCGGCTGTAGGTGCGCTTTGTTTTAAGCACTTCTACAGCCGTTAAAAAAAAAACGCAATTTTTTTTTTTTATCTAACAAGCGATCCAGCCAGCCAGCCAGCCATCCTCCTCCATCCAGCCAGCCAGCTAGCCAGCCAGCCATCCTCCTCCTCCAGCCAGCCAGCCATCCTCCTCCTCCTCCTCCATCCAGCCAGCCATCCTCCTCCTCATTCCAGCCAGCCAGCCAGCCGTCCTCCATCTAGCCAGCCATCCTCCTCCTCCATCTTGCCAGCAAGCCATCCTCCTCCTCCAGCCAGCCAACCTCCTCCTCCAGCTAGCCAGCCATCCTCCATCCATCCATTCATCCATCCAGCCATCCAGCTATCCAGCCATCTTCCATCCATCCAGCCAGCCAGCCATGCTGCCAGCCATCCATCCATTCATGCAGCCAGTCATCCATCCAGCCAGGCATCCATCCATCAAGCCATCCATCCAGCAGCTACTCCCACCAACCAGCTAGCCACACCAGCCAGCCATCCATCCAGCCCCCAGCCATTCATGCAGCCAGCCATCCATCCATTCATGCAGCCAGCCATCCATCCAGCCATGCATCCATTCATTCAGCTATCCATCCATCAAGCCATCCATCCAGACAGTCATTCATCCATCCAGCTGCTACTCCAGCAGCCATCCGTCATACCCATAACAGCATCTTCTTCACCACTCTGGTGGTGACATCACAGTAGAGGGTGTGGCCAGTGTCATATTGGCCACACCCCCATGCCCCACTTTGGCCTGCTTAAAAGGTGGCAACCCTAGATAATATAAAAACATTGGTTAAGAATCTATACAAGTTATATGACAATCATTTAATATTTATAGATGTTTTAGACAGTTTATAGAGAAATTAAGAGTAAGTTAGTCTAATACAAACAGGAATTGCAATATGAAGGTAGGGAAAAACAGACTTATGGTATATTTAGAGAGAAAGTCAGGGAAGAGAATTTGATAGAAGTAAGAAAGTAAGTGAAGAAGGGACAGGAAGGAGGTATAAGGAATGAAAGGGTACTTGTTCACATTTAGGGATATAGTTGTTCCTGGTTTGAGAAAGAACAAAGACAGATTTTAGATAGGAAGTCTTTCAGACTGATTTTTAAAGATGGGAGAAAGGGCACTGACCTGATGGATTCAAGTAAAGAGTTCCAGGCCTTAGCAACCTTGTATGAGTACAAAGAATACCCAGCAGATTTGATAGGTTTGTAGACAGATAGGAGTTTTTGGTCACTGGATCGCAGTGACTGACTGGGAACATAGTTGTGTAGAATATTTTTTAGTTCTGTCAGGCAGATGGATGCTGGACAATTTTATAGATGTTAAGAAGCTGTGCATATGTTAGCTAATGATGCAGTTCCCTGAAATTTTGGCTTTTTAGTGCTATGCAGTAGTGGATTCTGAAATTAGTATTTGCTGCAAATTTAGCAACTTTGTTATAGCACTGTTTAAGTTTTAATTTTTGTGAAGCCTGGAGGTTAATGAGGATTGGAGCACCATAAGGAAGAATGTGGAGGAGACAAGCAGTAGCAAGTGTAGTTCTAGTAACGTCGGTGAGAAAGTTTTTTGAATTATAAAGCATTCCTAGTTTTTCCTCTGCAATTTTATATATGCAGCTCGAATGTAAGCTTATTATCCACTATCACCCTTAATAATTTGCTATAAGAAGTGACTTCAGTGGTTGTATTATCAGGAGAGAGGATTTCAAATGTTGTTTTTTCATGAGAGAGGGACTGGGGGAAAAATGAAGTAGTTTGTTCTTTTTTTGGGTTGAACATGAGTTGTGAGTTATGAAGCCAAGTTTCAGTGACTGTTAAAGCTTTCTATGTAAATTTTTGGAGGTGTACCATGTTGTCAGATGTGAAAATGAGTGTGGAATCATCTGCGTATTGTATTAGGGTGGTCTGTTGTGTGGATGTATAGAGGGTGTTGGTGAAAATGTTAAAAAGGGGACCAAGGATACAGCCCTGTAGTATACCAGTGATGACTGAGAGGTAAGGAGAGAACATGGAATGCCATTTTACTGACTGATACCTATTGAATGGGTAGCTTTTGAACCACAGAAGCGTGGGCTGAGACAGACCTAGTAAGGAAGTAGAAGTTTGCTGTGACAAACTGTGTCAAAAGCTGTAGACAAGTCTAAAAATAAGAAAGACTATTTTGCCATTATGTCTAGTTTTATTGACAGTGTCTACATAAGTTAGAATGGCAGTGTTAGTACTATGGAAAGGATGGAAGCCCCATCATGTAGGGGATAGGAGCTTTTCCTGCAGGAGATAGTCTAGCAATTGTTTTTGAATACATTTTTATAGTATTTTTTAGGAAGTTCCAGTTAATAGGTGATAGTGTGGTAATGAACATTTCTGGGTTAAACTTGGAGGGTTTGCATGTTGTTTTATAAATATGCTGTTTAACTGGATGTGTAAAATGTCTGGTCATATAGACTTGGAGATGATCACTGAGAGGGTCTGACATTGTATGGTGGGGGGTTTGCTACGGTATGATACTAGGACCCAAACAAATAGGGAATTAGATGTCTAGCTATAATGTTTGGGCCTATTAATTAGTTGTGTGAAACCATATAGGTTCATGCTAGATGTAGGGGAGTTAGAGTTCATGTCCCACCAATTGACATTCACATCACCCATTAGTATTTTTTCTTGTGGAAATAAAATGGATATCCAATGTAGGATATCATCCAGTATAGCTGTATCGTTGCCAGGAGGGATGTAAAGGGCAATAATACATATTTGTTTGTAATTGTATATTTTGAAAAACTCAGTAAGAAGCTCTACTGAACTGAATTCTTGTATCAATTTGCTGTAAGGGGAAATGTTGTAGGTGTCACAAAATATTAAAGCAATTCTACCACCTTCCCTCTTTATACAGTCATTACAGATTATATTATAGCCAGGAGGTATAACTACAGTCATTTATGCTGGGTTTAAGCCAAGTTTCAGTTAAAGTGAGAACATCAGGCTTATGTTGTATAATCCAGACATGTAGTTCAGTAGTTTTATTTCTTATGCTTCTAACATTTATTGCAACAAAACTTAGACCACCAGAGTTTGGCATAGGCTGTGGTTGGGTTAGAGAAGCGTGTGGGAGAGAATTATTTTCATTTTCATTCTGATAGATGGGGCCAGGATTTGAGTGTATATCTCCTCCTAGAAGGATTTTAGTATATTGGGGAATCATGCATATCTTTTTTTTCGGGGGGGGGGGGGGAGTCCTGCACTTAATTTGGTTTTGGTTTGAGTTGAAGTGCAGTTGATCAGTCTATATTTGGAATAAAGGTGAGGGGCAATATTAAATAGGTTTGGTGCAATGTGTGGGCATAAAGAGGAAGTATGGATAGGTGGTTGGGACGGAGTTGGAGAGATATTGAGAGATATTATTGAGTCATGGTAGGATGAAAGATGGCACAGTAGGAGGAGAAGACTAGAGGATAAGCTGAAGAGTAGCATAATTAAGTACAAGAATCTATATTTTATAGATGTCAGGTAGTGGAGAAGTAGCAATAAAGACAGAAACTATAAGCTGCATGGCTTCAGTGATGGATTCTGAAAGATGGTAGAGGATAGGTAAGGAGAGAAGTATTTTCTATAGAAGAAGAGAGTTAGGTTGTCTTGGTATCTTCTCTAGAATATAAGGAATAAAGAGGTAAGAAGGGCTGCAGTATAATGTTGTATTCAAAATATGAAGAAATTAGGGTTTATTTGGGAAAAGTAAGATACAATGTGGAACACATAGGTACTATTAGGGAGGGTTGTGATTATTAATGGATGTATTGCAAAGCAGTATGAGAAGGAGAAAGATTGTTGGGAATGGATTTGAAAATTAAATGTTGTTAGAGAAATAGGAAACAAGAAATAGAAGTATATGTACAGAAGTAGTAAGGTCATTTGAAGAAGGTTTGGAATGGAGAGCAATCAGTTTATAGCCAGTACAAAGCTATCCATGACCCAGCCTATTACAACTGCCCTATCATGCCTCACAGCCATTACAGTCAGTCAGTAATGACAGACATTAGTGTTTCATATTTCTCATTGTTTGGTATGGTTAGCACTTAACAGAGTATGTTATGAAATTGTAACATGGCTGAGTTTTATGTAGCATGCATTGGTTTCTAGTGCCCCCCACCGCCACCATAATATGACAGTTTGCTTGCTTGCTAGTCTAGGAGAGATTAAAGATATTGCAATCATCCATCCCAGATATACAAACACACACACACACACACACACACACACACACACACACACACACACAGTCATGAATAAACATGCAAGCATACACATGCACTTGCTCACACACAGATTGCACTTGTGGGCACTCTCACCCATTCATCTGTACATATATTGACTGGGGAGTTGGTTTACAGTTAGTTTTACAAGAAGTATTTGATAGTTTTTGTCGCTTGTCCCTCTCTAGTACAGATGACAAACAGGGGTAGTTCATTTATATGCTTTATTACAAAGAAACACATCAGGATTGTTAGCAGCATTACAAAATATAAATAAACTGATTAACTGACAGACTACACAGACATACATGCTTACATTTCAACAGCTTACTACAAAATGGCAGTCAGGTTTGCACATGCTCAGTATTTATACACTTGTGCATGGCCCTAGAAAGCTCCTTAAACCTGTACACACATATTGATCTACATCCTCCCTCTTAAATAGATTGCCGTCTAAGAAATGACATTAGAAACAAACACAATGTTTATGTCCAAGTTGCTGTGTATCTGTAACATGGTCTGGAAATGCAACCTGATCTAGCAATATAGTATTCAGATCTGGGTTTAGCAACAGAGACAGTCTTCAGTGAACAATTTGTATCAGGAACTTCAGGATTCATCTCAGGAACAGTGATATTTACTGGAACGTCCTCTGGAACTGGAATGCTAGATAACTCACTCTAACATAAAGAGTTCTTCTCACAGGCTAGGTGCTGTGGCACAGGCTCAGACACCAACATCAAATTTTCCAATTCCACCTAAACTCTACTCCTTGTGATTCCACAATGCACGATCTTGGCTCTGTACAAATATTCTTCACAAGTCCAATCTGATCATAACCTTTGCATGTTTGCATTCTTACTGTTCCTCCTTGACGTAATGATTTGAGCAGTTTGCTGGATTTGTCATAATAAGATCTCTGGGATAGGCATTTCTTTAACAGATGGGCTTTCACTGATCTGTTATTCTTAGCACTTAGAAACAATAAACTACTGCTGAGTGGTAATGTAGTTCTGGTTTGTCTCAGCAAAAGTCTCTGGGCAGGTGAACCAAGATGTTTTTCATGAGGAATATTTCTGAGATTCAAGAGATTCAGGAAAACATCACTATTGTCTCATTTTGATTTCTCAGGTAACTGTTTCACACTTTGAACTACACGTTCTGCCAAACCATTTGATTGCAGGTACTCAGGACTACTCATAACATGGATAAAGTCCCACTCTTCAGCGAATCTTGGTGGCTTGTAAACTGTGTGTCATTGTCAGAAATAACTTTGTGTGGACTTGACCATGGACTGCAAAATGATGCTTCATCTTAGTAATGGCAGTACTGTGCACTAGGTTAGAAAGCAAGTCAATCTCAAACCAATTGGAGCAAGAGTCTACTAACACCAAGTAATGTTGACCAGTCCATTAGAAAATGTCAGTGGCTACTGTTGACCAAGGGAGTTCAGGAATCTGGTTTAGCTGAAGTGGTTCCTTCTGTTGATGTGGCTTTGTACTACTACATACAAAACAAGAAGAAAGTACTGTCTCAATGTCTTGTGGCATAGAAGGCCAAAATACTAGTCCTCTTGCCCTCTTAATCAGTTCCTGGGTGGTCACGATGCAAGATAGTAATATACTCTTGTTGCAAGGACTTTGGAACAATCACTTTTGGATCTTTCATGACAATACCATTGTCAAACAAAATCTCATCTCTGTAAGGCAAATAAGGTTGCACTTCTTTAGGTAAACTAGATTGTTTTGATGGTCATCCTTGATTAATAAAGTGGTTGAGCTTCTGTAAAACAGGATCTGAGGCTGTGTGATTTCTAAGCTCATCAAAATGTGTGGAAGAAAAATGTATCACTTCCATGACTTAAAAATCAAAATTCTCATTCTCATGCTGTTCAGTGGTATTTCTGGGTGATCTAGATAAAGTATCAGCAAGATAAAGAAGTTTGCATTTTGTGTAGAAAAGATTGGAATTATACTTTTGCAATCTCAACATCATACGTTGCAATCTTGCTGGAGCTGTATGCATAGGCTTTCTCAAAATAGTGATTAGAGGTTGTTTCAATCTGGATATGTCTACCTTAAATATAATCATAGAACTTGGAACATGCAAACACAGTTGCCAAAATCTCTTTCTCTATCTGAGCATACTGTATTTCAGTTTTGGTTAGAGTTCTGGATACATGGACAACAGGCTGACCCTCTTGAAGAATTACTAAAGCAAGACCAAATTTTGAAGCATCACAGGAAAGAGTAACTGGTTTGTGAACATCAAAGTATCTGAGAGTTGGTGGACTGGCAATTCTCTGTTTCAGAACATCAAATGCTCTCTGGTGTTGTTTCAATCATGACCAGGATACATCTTTATGTGTCAACTCTCTGAGCAGTGCTGCTAGTTGTCTCAAGTTTGGAATGAACTTGCCTAGGTAGTTAAGCATGCCAAGAAAACATTGAAGGGTTTGAACATTGTCTGGAGCTGGCATCTCGAGAATAGCTGTTTGCTTGAAAGGGTCTGGTCGTAAGCCTGAACTGGTAAACAAATGACCGACATAAGTAACTTCTCGTAACCTGAGTTTGCATTTCTGAGGATTCAGCTTAAGATTCATTTGATGTGCTCTTTCCAGAACTTTCTTGAGGTTTTTGTCATGCTCAGCTTCACCATTGACTCCTACTGGAATATCATCTACTATAATAGCACAAGGATATCCAGAAAAAAGAATTTGCTCCATTGCATGTTGAAAGACTTCACTGGCAGAATTTATCCTAAATGGCATTCTCAAAAATTTGTACCTGCCAATATGAGTAGTGAATGTAGTTAGTGACAAGGATTTCTTGTCAAGCAAAATTTGCCAAAATGAACTCTTTCCATCTAAGACAGAAAAAAACAGTGGTATTTGGCATCAGAGCTGCAATTTCTTCAACTGTGCACATTGGATAATGAGGTCTTTTCAGTGCTTTGTTCAAATCTTGTGGATAAGTACATATGCTGATATCATCTGAGCTTTTCTTATGAACTACCGCCATGGAAGATACCCATTCAGTTGGTTCATCAACTGGACAAATTACACCTTGTTGCACCATTTTATCTAACTCGGCTTTGACTCTGTTCTGCATAACTACTTGAACTTTCTGGGCTGGCCTGACAACTGGGCTGATATCTGGGTCTAACTTCATGGAGTATGCAACTGGAAGTTTGGCTAATTTGTCTTTGAAAAGAAAGATCAGCATAAGTAGATAAAATATACTGGGCAAAATTAGTGTACTGAGATTTCAAACTAACATGATGGACTTCCTTATTAAATGAAAGCAGTCCCATTTTTTTCCAAACAGTCTCTACGCCTTAATAATGACTGTGCGTGCCTTTTGACCAAACAAAGTAACAAGTCATAGCTTCTTCCAGCAGAACAACATGAAAGCACCACTGCGCCTTCAGTTTGAGTCTCTTCACCACCATAAGCAACAAGAAGCTTCGCACAACTTGCCAAATCAAGCTTTTCACCAGCACATACTCTGGCAAATATAACATTGCACTTTAAACCTATATCAACTTTGAACTCTATAGGTTTCCATTTATCTGAACAGTACAAAATACTTCATTTTTTGCCCATAAATCTACTGCATTGACAGTTTCATGAAGCACTGACACACCATCAACATAAAAAGTAGGGTCATGGCTTTCTAATTGATCAACTTGTTCCTTGGAATGTTCTCTTTTAATGAAAAAATGTGTCTGTTTTGATTTACAAAACCTTTTGAAATGATTCCACTTATTGCATCTGTGGCATTGCTGACCAAAACCTAAACATTTTTCCCTTTTAGGCTCATGACTTCCACCACAATTATGACAGTTGGCTATAAAACTGGGTGGGGTCCATTCTTTGAGTTTGCTGACTCATTCCTGTGCTTCACTGAGACTGTGCATGCTCTGAAACTTGCTGGAAAGCTATGCAGTTTCCGTGTGACTTACAGGACCTGCAACAGTCACCATGTGCTTGGGTTTGTTTCTTTTAACCATGTGCTGCATACTATCTACATGAGCTTTAGAAGTCACTGGAAATGCATGTCTCATTTGTAAGCATATCTGTGTGCTTTTCTGGAAGTTCATATATCTGTCAAATCTCAATGTTAATTCAAGGTTAAATCATGCTAAAGAAGCAAAATCTTTCTCACAGCATCATCTTTAATGCCACACACGTCTGTCTTTTATAAACTCATCCTTAAAATCACCAAATCTGCACGTTTTAGCTTTGTTTCTCAAATCAGTTATATATGTTGCAAAAGTTTAACCAAGCTTTTGATCCCTTGTGTAAAATAAGTGCCTTTCCATTGTAATATTTGTTTGGGGTCACACATTTCACTAAATTTACATTTCAAGCACTCGGGGTCTTCCTTTGACTCAGCCAGAACAACTATGACAGTTTCCCCCTCTCCTGCAAATACAGCAGGTGCATACACAAATGAATGCTCCCTTTCAATAGCTTCTTAACCAGCTAAATTAAGCAGAATAAATGCCTTTGTATGGTCATCTTTGTCTGAAAAGGCAGCCTGTATAAAAGTATCATACTCTTGCTCAAACATTCTCCAGTTCTCTGTAGTATTATTGTCAAACTCAAGTGAAGCTGGTCTATGAAATCTCTCTGCCATGCCAACAAATTATAGTAAAGCACATTGCAATTCTGGCCCACTTATAATCATATGTGAACAAGCTGCTATTTGTTCCTGTAGTAACATTCAAATGCACAATAAACTCTTTGAAATACTGTATTTTGCAAAATATGCTTTGAAATGGCTGTATTTTGTGAAATAACTGTACTGTAATATTGCACAAACATACGAACACTTCATACACTTCAGACAACTTGAATAGCTTTGACTAATTGAAAAAGTAGTGCTTAGTGAAAAAATGTGGTTGTTTCCCTTATTTTATTAATTTTATGCAATTTAGACTTTATTTCAAAATTTTCCGTAGTTATTTCAAATATTTCTGTTAATATATCATCATTTTGAATATTTCTGTTACTTAGAAGTTTGTTTAGAGCATTCTGAATGCCTCATTTCATATTTTGTGAATAAGAAATGGTCTGAGCAAGTTTTAATACCTACAATTCGTTTCTGTCTTGTTTTGTGATTGGGAAATTGAGGTGGAGAAGTGGCAATGGGTGATGTTTTGAAATCAAGGTATGGAATCGAGACTCATGCCTATACATAGCAGTTGATGGAGGAGCAACAAGAATTCCCTTTAACACAGCATATTTTTAGTACTCACTAAAAACTAAAGTAAAAATTTACACAATCCACACACAAAATAGGGCAAATTACAACCTTCAATACATGCTAGCCTATCTAAAGCAAACCCTCAACCATCTCCTACACCAATTTATCAAATATGAATCTAATAAAATAATAATGTGAAACATGGACTGCATTTACCATTTACTACAATATGACAAACATACTAAAAGATATCCATACACTGACCACCCAAAGCAATAACCCTTAAACAAACCTTCTGGAAAAACAAGCTATTCTTATTAAAACTAAAATGTTAAAAAGAAGAGGCTAAGAGGCACCAGAAAATATTAAAAAAGAGACTACAAAGCAGCAGAACACATTGGCAGGTCTAACTATTTAAATTAAAATAAACTAAATAAAGACATTTCTAAACCAGGTCTAACTATTTAAATTAAAATAAACTAAATAAAGACATTTCTAAACTAAGAAGTTAAATTCTCACATAAATCTTATAAATTTCTAAAATGGATCAAGCAGATGAATCTGCTACATTAAAACAGAAAATAAAAAAAAATACCCTTGGATTAATTAACAATCATGGGCAATCACGCTAAGCCTACATGATTTAAAAGTGTTAGTATGATGAGCAGCAGCACTAATCAGATATGCATGCTGCTCATGGAGCCGACATATTTGCAAGTACCTTTTCATGGCCAACAATAGTCTTTGTAGCCATGGAAAGGTGTTTGTAAGAAAGGATAGATTCCTGTCCCAGAGACTTCCCATACTCTGGAACAGACTACCTATCTATGTCAAACAGAGCTCCTCATTAGCACTCTTTAAGAAAAATCTTGATGATTGGATGGGAAATGGGAAATTCACCCCGGGGATCACTTCTGTGGCTCTGCTTGACAGGGGCACAGGAAAATAATTTTTTTGGGTGCAAACGCCAGGGTATATTTTTTGGCTAGGCTTGTATGGGCCCTAGGGCCGATAGCTTAGTACCTACCTATGAACCTATGAGCCTATGAACAAGCACAGAATGTAAGTAAAACAGCTTGCCTATAGGCAAACCTAAGATACAAGCAAGTGCAACAGCCTAGAAATATTAATCATAAGTACAGTGAAAGAATTGTAAAGGATGGGAAGTAAAATGTGAGAATTGTACACAAATAATAATGGTTTGTACTGCGTAATTAATTAATATGAAAGAAGAAGTAGGTAATGCGTAATTATATACTACAGGCAAATGTGCAAAAGTGTCAAAGAAACTTTTCTAACATAAATCTTGCCATATTGATGTCATGATAAATAATGTTAATGACAATACCACAATTATGCACATAAATAAAAACGGACATACTAACAAAGGATGTGAAAGGGATATAAAACTGCAGTCTAACAAAGGGAAGTTAAAATGTACTATACATGTTAATAAAATGCTGAGTTGAGATAACAGTTTATAAGGGCATAGATACATTTTGGGGTGAAGGCATAGAATACAGTTATTACATATGAGATGTATATACAGCAAATGTATGCATGTAAGTCAGCACCACTGTTATATTCTTCACCTCAGCTTATATACACAAGAACAAATGGACCTTACAGCTGCAAAGTCATGCACATCAGAAATGGCCATGTTTTTGAAAATCAACTGGATGTATAAGTGAACTTAAATACACTTTTATCTGCTCTTTTTCATATAGTTCGGCATTTAATTTATTTATTTGTGTTTCTCACTGAATATTAACTGAACTGAAAGTTGTGGCTGTGTCTCTACAGGTGTTAATGCTGGTGGCTTTGAAATTGCCCACCCCTCTTGTAAATTTGTATTTGGATACTCCTTCTGGGCCCATCTCATTTGCTCACTTAACTGAGTGCAGTGAGATCATATTCTGATTTCAGGCACTCCTACTGTCTACAAAGAGAGCATTTGGGAAGGATAACCCCTGTAGCCTCTTAATCCTGCTCTTTTCCCTCCCTCAAAAAAAATAAATAAATAAATAAATAAAATGTGTACATATTTTATTCAGCTGCTCTTACTGTAAATGTCTTAGTTGCTGTTCTGTGTGCTATCTGTTCAGTCGTTCTTACTCTGCACTTATTACTGCTTGTTAGTAGCCTTCTAATTTACTGCCTTCTGCACTTGTTTTTTAGTAATTTGTTAATTTTATTGCATTTATTTAAACTGTATTTGCCGTAATATTGCTACACACTCAAATGTGCTACCCTGCACTGCAATTTGAATTGTATTTACTGCTGTTTTAGCTGCTTTTCTATAACAAAAAAAAAATTCTAAGCTTGTTTCCTGCCTTTCCTGTAACTAGTCTAGTCCAGATACAAACTTGCTGTATCAAGGACTGTTGGTAAGCATCTGAGCCCCCCAAGCCTTTCTGTTTTAGAGGGAAGCCTTCTAGCTTATCAGTGAGAGTAGTAAGCACTAGGTAGCCTATCTACCACTGGAAGAGTGGGTTTTGGCCCAGAAACTGTAGTTCATTGGCCGTTTGGGCAGTTTTTCCATCTCTTTCTACTTTCTGGTTTAAAAGCCTGTGTTTGTGTTTGGTCCCCGCTTTTCCTGTAACTAGTGTGGTCCAGGTACAGATTTGCTGTATCCAGGACTGTTGGTAAGCTTCTGAGCCCCCCAAGCCCTTCTGTGTTGGAGAGAAGCCTTCTAGCTTATCAGTGGGAGAGGTAAGCACTAGGTAACCTATCTACCACAGGAGGAGTGGTTTCTGGCCCAGAAATTATAGTTTATTGACCGTTTGGGAAGTTTTTCCATCTCTTTCAACCTTCTGATTTAAAATCATGTGTTTGCACTTGTTTCCTGCCTTTCCTGTTACTAGTCTAGTCCAGGTACAGATTTGCTGTATCCAGCACTCTTTGTAAGCTTCTGAGCCCCCAAGCCTTTCTGTGTTGGAGGAAAGCCTTCTAGCTTATCAGTGGGAGTGGTAAGCATTAGGTAGCCTACCTACCACAAGAGGAGTGGTTCCTGGCCCAGAAATTGTAGCTATTGGCCGTTTGGGCAGTTTTTTTCCATCTCCTTCAACTTTCTGGTTTAAAAGATGCACTTGCACTTGTTTCCCACCTTTCCTGTAACTAGCCTAGTCCAGATACAGAGTTGCTGTATCCAGGACTGTTGGTAAGCTTCTGAGCCCCACAAGCCTTTCTGTGTTGGAGGAAAGCCTTCTAGCTTATCAGTGGGAGTGGTAAGAACTAGGTAACCTATCTACCACAGGAAGAGTGGTTTCTGGCCCAGAAATTATAGTTTATTGGCCACTGGGGAAGCTTTTCCATCTCTTTCAACCTTCTGATTTAAAAGTCTGTGTTTGCGCTTGTTTCCTGCCTTTCCTGTTACTAGTCTAGTCCAGGTACAGATTTGCTGTATCCAGGACTCTTTGTAAGCTTCTGAGCCCCCAAGCCTTTCTGTGTTGGAGGGAAGCCTTCTAGCTTATCAGTGGGAGTGGTAAGCATTAGGTAGCCTATCTACCACAAGAGGAATGGTTCCTGGCCCAGAAATTGTAGCTGTTGTCCATTTGGGCAGTTTTTTTTCCATCTCCTTCAACTTTCTGGTTTAAAAGCCACACTTGCACTTTCCAACTTTTCCTGTAACTAGCCTAGTCCAGATACAGAGTTGCTGTATCCAGGACTGTTGGTAAGCTTCTGAGCCCCACAAGCCTTTCTGTGTTGGAGGAAAGCCTTCTAGCTTATCAGTGGGAGTGGTAAGCACTAGGTAGCCTGTCTACCACAAGAGGAGTGGTTCTTGGCCCAGACATTGTAGTTTATTGACCATTTGGACAGTTTGTCCATCTCTTTCAACTTTCTGGTTTAAAAGACCACATCTGCGTATGTTTCCCATCTTGCCTGTAACTAACCTACTGGAAAGCACTAGAACTCCTTGAAATTGATACAAGCCTTCTAGTTTAGAGGAGAGACTTTGGAGTGATTAAGTATCAGTTTTTTGTACTTTCTTGCTGTACTTAACTGTTTTCCACCTAAATGCTGATTTTCCGGCGTTTATTGTGATTGAAAAGCTTGATTTTTTTTTCACATATTGTACTTATTTGACTGCCTGCACTTTTAAAAAGTCATTTTTTTGTTTAAATAATTTGTTTAACTGTTGTAGGCTACACACTAAAATGCAACAGCCTTTGTTGATTGTCTGTAGTCAATTAAAGTTGTTTTAAGTGTATTTTTTACTGTTTTTGCCTTATCTTTTCAAAAAAACAAAAAAAAATCC
This sequence comes from Protopterus annectens, assembly GCF_019279795.1. Lineage (NCBI taxonomy): Eukaryota > Metazoa > Chordata > Ceratodontiformes > Protopteridae > Protopterus > Protopterus annectens. Next base: position 1,968,343,379 of record NC_056735.1, read on the forward strand.
TTGTTTCCCACCTTTCTAAGCTAGTATAGTCCAGTTTTTAGGCTAGTGCTGAAATCAGGGCTGTGTAACAAGTTTCTGAGTTGCCCATACCTTACTCGGATAGAAGGAAGTTTCTCTGTTTACCTGTGAGAGAGGGGAGCTTTGAGCAGCCTATCTGTCCCTGGAGGAGTGGTTCCAGCCCAAAAGTTAGTAGCTTATTGGTCATTTTGGGCTAATTTCTATCGCTTTCATGTCCCTGCTATAAAAGATGCGTTTGCATGGTTTTGCACGCCGGGCAGTGCCAGTTAGCTAGGTTCAAATAATTCCCTGCTCCACTAAGTCTCCTCTTCAGTTTTCCATTGAAACTAGTCTAACTCTCAACCTAAGCACTCAAAAAGCATCCTACAGCCCAGCACTTGCTCAGACCTAATAGTAAGCACTAATATACACTGCCACTTGATTGCCCAGCAGGGCAAGGCTCTTTATTCACCCCTCACCAACCAAGCGAGTAAGAAGCTCACCCTACTATTCAGGCATGACCAAAGGGCAATTTCAGGTGTACTCTCCAGTCCAGCTGGTGAATCTGGGTATCCTGAGGCAATGTTACAACTGCTTCATGTACACAGAAAACCCCCTCCTCCTACCACAAAACACTAACATATGCAAGAAATGCAATTATACAGCCAAACTGGAGGCTAAGCTGTCGCCACCCAAAACTGGAACAGACAGTCAAGAGGAGAAGGTTAACACTTGCACCACACCTCCAGTCACACACAGACCTACTAAGTCAGCACTGGCAAAAAATACACATAAATACACAAAATCATACTTGGAGGCTCTAAATAAAAACCTGCAAAAGCATCAGAGACCTCCAAAGCAGACACCCAAACAACCTGCACTTCCAGTCACAAATCAGACAACACATAAAACACAAAATCAATTTGCCGCACAATCATGACCCTTAAGGTGAAATAACAAACCTAACACACTAGTAATAGGTGACTCTATAGTCAGGCACACTGACATCCCACTCACTAGGCTGGACAAGCAGAACGTTACTGTTAGCTGCCTGTCAGGAGCCAGAATCCGTCACATAACACAAGCACTCCGGTCACTCCAGAACAAGTACAAATATGACTCTGTCATTGTCCATGTTGGTGTGAATGACCTGAGACATACCTCCCTGGACTACATGAAAAGAGACATGGAAGAGCTCTCTGATCATGTATCCCAGGCTGGTATGACCCTGACCCTGAGTAGCATCCTGCCCTCACCAAGAATGATATCTAGTATAAAGAAAAAATGCTCCATTTCAACAATTGGCTAAGCTTCTGGTGTCATTCAAAGGGGATCCAGTGTCTGTCAGCCTGGAATGACATGCTCAATAAGCCACATTGCTTCGCAAGAGATGGCTTGCACTTGTCACCCCTAGGCTTTCGAATACTGGCCAAGGCTCTTGCTACCCCCATAGTGCCTTTTTTAGGCAAGGCTCAAAAGTCAAACCCACCTCTGTAAACAGCACAATTAACAAAAAACTGAGGGTTATGCTACTCAACACCAGGAGTTTAAATCTCAAAATGCATGTGCTCAAAGCACTCCTCAGTATTGAGAACTTCGACATCTGTGCAGTAACTGAAACCTGGTTCAAGGCTCCAGAGAGCACCCCAGCACTACTGGACTACAACTCGTACCACATGTTTCAGCCACAGAACACATAGCAAAACACAAAAGGAGGGGGTGTATCCATATTCATCAAGGATACCTACACGTCCAGGTTAGTGGAGCAGCATGATACCTCTGAGATCATCCATGTGCAACTAACATTGGGCAAATCTGCAATGCAAATTGTGGCCTGCTACAGATCACCCTCCATGACCCAGGGCCACCACTCCACCTTTCTGAAGACACTGGAAAACATGAAGATCCTACCGAACCCGCTGATATTGGGTGATTTCAATTACCCTACCATTAACTGGGAAAACTACTCGGGAACAAACTCACAAGCCCAGTGCTTCCTGGAATTCATCAACTCAAATGCCCTGGATCAACTGGTAAACTCCCCTACCAGAGGTGAAAACATATTGGGCCTGGTCATCACAAACATGGGCGACAGGTGTTCCACACTGGAGGTCAGCCTGTCAATGGTTAAATCAGACCATAAACTAATCACTGTGGATGTCCACACCCCACCACCACCCCCAACTAAGGAAACCACAGCAAAAAACTTTTCTAAAGTAAACTTCACCTTACTTAAGACAGAGGCGGTAAGTTTCACAGCCCCCATGCTAAAGGATAACACTGCCCAAGATGCAGAAACCTTTATAAATGCATTCTATGAGCACCTTCAAGGATGCATGGATCGTGCCATCCCTAGCAAAACCAAGACTCACTCCTCTAAGAGAAAGAAATCAGTCTGGTGGACCCCTGCTATAAACAGGCTATACAATAGAAGGAGGAAAGTAGTACAGAAAAAAAACAAATTCCAAGAAGGAAAGACATCCTTGATCAGTATTAGTAAGAAACTAAGGTCTCTCATAAAATCATTCAAGGCTAACTTCAAAAGAAAAATAGCCAAGGATTCAAAAGATGACTACAAAGCCTTCTTTAGCTATGTTAAGAATCTAAGTGGCAACTTGCAGATATGCACTGAACTAGTGCAAAATAGCACAAAATATTCTGAACCTATTGATATTGCCAACATCCTGGCCCATAGATTCAGTGCAAACTTCACCTCCCTCTCACCTCCAAAAGGGCCCACAACAATACCGTAAAAGTGTAGTGTCCCAGAAATCACAGACGCACAGGTGAAAATAGCACTTTCGAAACCAAAAACACAGCATCAGTGGGGCCAGATGGTGTCCCAGGCTGCATCTTGCACGAACTACAGAATGAACTAACCCCCCACCTAAACACGCTGTTCAACCTCAGCCTCTCCACAGGCTACGTGGCCAGAGAATGGCACACAGCAACAGTTATTCCACTCCAAAAAGGAGGGGTCACAACTGACCCTGGTAACTATCACCCCATAAGTCTGACTAGCCTGGTCTGCAAGGTTATGGAGTGCATCATCAGGAACTCATTAACAAAGACATTGGGAACCTCCAAACACTTGACCCAACCCAGTTCGGCTTTGTTAAGGGCAGATCATGCCTACTAAACCTGGTTGACATCTTCGAGACAGTCACCAAGGCCATAGATGAGGGAAAGGTTGGTTCGTCAAGGCTTTCGACACCATTCTCCACTTGGGTATTACAGAAAAACTCACCAGCCTGAACATAAACCCCTACTTCATGAGATGGGTTGCCAACTGGCTTACAGACAGAACTCACACGGTAAGAATAGTGGGCTCCAGGTCCGACTCTAAACCAGTCACAACTGGTGTCCCGCAAGGCTCAATCCTGGGACCTCTACTGTTTGGCATATACTTCTCAGAAGTACAGGCAAGCACAGGAGGACTATGGCTAACCAAGTTTGCCGATGACTGCAAACTAGGAGCCATAATTCACTCTCCGGCTGACATGGACATCCTCCAAAAGAGTCTTACTGAGATGGACACCTGGTGTCAAAGTCATGGCCTCAAGCTAAATGCCAAAAAATTCATAGTCATCTCATTTGGGGAAAACAAAACACCCACGAATTACCACATAGGTGGCAGCCCCCTTAATACAGAAGAGGTAACAGATAAAGAAGTGTTGTATAGTCTATAAATGCTAAATGGTAATGTAATACTCAACATGAGTAATTGACAAATGACAACACAGACTGAATTACTTTTCAAGATTTCAGGTTTTCCATTGATAACTTGCAAACATCTTAGACATGGTTACACTGGGCATGCTCATGTGAAATTATAGGGAACAATAGCATAAGAGCAATTCAACAGAACCAACACACAAACAAATGTAGTAACAGAGGACCAATCACACTTTCTAATGCTCTGGCAGCATGCCAGACAGGAAGACCTATTTATGGAAGCCTTCATCTGCCATTAAGTTGTATATTGTGACAAACTAATTGCAGTAATAGAGAAATGTCTGGATGAAGACATGAAATGCAGAACAACATTTTGAAAATAAGCAATGTCTGTAAGCAATGAATGACATAATAAACATTTGCATCATGTAATTTTCAAACATGTGCCAGGACTGATATCAGAGAGAGATGTATACCAGTCATGGAAGCCATAGAAATATGCATATTGCTTATGTCATGTAGAACATTCTTGAAGGGCTTACAGCATTTTCCTATCATAAGGTGTATGGATGCCGTGCCTTGTGGGACAGTAGCCTGAAAAAGGTGGATCTCTGAATGTGCCATAACTATTGTCTGTGTGTAAGCCACAACTGTCCAACACAGTTGTCTAACAGACAGATGTTATTGGATTCAACCCCCTGTCTATGGTATTAGTCTCTTGCAGACCTTTATATTGACTGCATATGTCATAGGAGATAATGGAGTCTATCACAAATAACTGAAATCAATGTATACAGTAAGAAAGGCATTACAAATATAATATGAACAATCTGATTTAGTCAGAATGCTGCTACACATTACTGTCCATGCAACAGTGAGCATTACAATATCATTGCTTCTTTGCCAAGGAAGCTGTTTCCATCATCTTTTGCAGAAACTGTCCCAGAATTGAACCCATATTCTATCTGTGTATGTATGCTATATAAGCCAGTACTTAATGCACATGCCACAGGAGCATTCACATCATGACATGCCCTGAATAACCATTGCATTGCCATGGAGTTACAACCTGTGATGATATGTCATTGTCCAACATAAAAATTGGATACAAATAACAAGCTACAATGGTGTTTGTGTAACATCAGTACATTCATATAATGTTGCCCTTTCAGGAGTTGAACAGCAAGCTATGTAATGCTACAGTCTAATGACATGGATGAACCACAAGCTTAACAGTGGAAGTCTTAACACGTGTGACACCCCACTTATGCTAACTTATTACATCATATGTATGAGACGTAAACAATCTCTTTGAGATAAAAGAGATGTTGGTGGCCTCTGCTACTGTAAATGTACACATTGTAACAGTGATGGATGCCATTCATGTATTACAATGTAAGGTCAAACAATGTTAATAGTCAATGAATGTGGATGTTGAACACCTGATCATTTGACAACAGAAAATACATTATATTGTAGAGAAGGAATGTGCCATGGTAGAAGTGTCACTACAGTTGTGAGATCTGTATGTATGTCAAAGCCTTATATCATTTTATTGCTGCAAGGGATATATGTGCCTGTAATTGCTGTACTAAGACAATAACATACAGACTGTTCCGTCATTCCCCCATGCCAGAGGATAACACTTACAATATGCATTAAATCATTAGCATTCCTGAATATCACAATCTGCACCAAGTGCAAGGAAGATAAAGATGGTGTAAGGAGTTACACAATTTCATGCACGTGCCCTAGCAATACAAAGGCATGCATTGAGACATAACACCTGCAAATGACCTTTCCTGAGTTAACTACCTCAACACGTTCATACACCAAAATGTGTGTCAATGTTTATAATGACTGTGACAATGTGAGGTATTGCCATCTGTGTCAGGGAGAATTGGGCAGTGCATGTGTAACATATGCCAGCATAGTTATCTGGAGTTTTGTAAATAATTGTGTGTAATTTGTCTATCACACTGACTTGTACAAATGCTTGTGTTAAAAATGTATCAACAGTGTTATTATAACTGATTAAATGTTTATGTTTAAACAAAGAATCCTGGAAGGGAAGAGTAGAAGTTTTTTTGAAATTGTTCTATAATTTTCAAATACTGCAACAGATCTTGGCATGGCTCTGAATGTATATTGCGTCAGATTCAGGTGATCAAATGTGATGTCATTCTATAACCAGCCCTGAGAGGATGGAACTCACACAGCAGTTTGTTTTGTTTTCTTTGGAACCTGATATAAAAATCTATTATGGTTATCATAATCAGTTAATCGAGTTCACTTCAGTTAGTTGGAAGCTCATCACCTTGCCCTAAGAAAGTAAGCATCTCGGCATCCTATCTTGCATTGCTGTATTAATTAATTAGCTAGAGAACATTTATTCTTTAGGCAGCCAGGAAATACAGTGAGATTAATTAAGTAGACTTTTTCTGCATCTGTTTGAATCTATCCAACTGTGTTATTTTTATTTCTCCTTTCTCCTGTGATTGAAACTCTGATGTTTATTGTACTTTGATATTTAGTATTCTCATGTTTTCTGTTTTATTATTTATCATTAAATATTTTATACCTTTCATTGTGGTTGGTCTTTTAAAGAATACTTTTAATGTCTTGAGAGTACCTGTGCTTATTTTAGTGATGCCTTCACCTGTCTGAAAAGTCTGGCTGCATTGGTTGCACTCTACCATTTATGTAAGAGCCTCACAGTGGTTGACTGGTGGCAGCTAGGTTACCTTATAGTCTAGGCAGAAGGGGTACAGTTAGTAAATCTGTACCAGCCTTTCCCAGGAGTGTGTGTGTGTGTGTGTGTGTGTGTGTGTGTGTATGTGTGTGTGTGTGTGTGTGTGTGTGTGTGTGTGTGTGTGTGTGTGTGTGTGTGTGTGTGTGTGTGTGTGTGTGTGTGTGTGTGTGTGTGTGTGTGTGTGTGTGTGTGTGTGTGTGTGAAAATCAAATACCTAGGTGTGGGCAGGTTAGCTACTTGGAACTGGGACACAGTCCTCTGAAGTGAGTCTTGTTTGGGATGTGGAGAGACAGAGAGTCGAGTCTCAGGTCTGGACCAGATTCCCTGTTTGCTCTTGGCGGAAATTGCAGTTAATGCAGAGAACTGCATTTGAAACACTGTGCAAATCCATTTCTGTTTTTAGTGAATGTCTCTCATCAGTGTCAGTGGTGAGGCTAGAGGCTTCTTGATTAATGGCCTGGGGTAAAGAGAGGCCGTCACACATTGGTGGAATCAGTGGGATATAAAGTGAACTTCAGTATCCTGTGGGCAGTTGTCACTGAAGGTGTGGGTACTCTCAACACCCACAAGGTAAACATTCAGTTTCATTTTCACAATAGTTTTATTCATTTTTGTTAGTTTACTTTAGTCATGGAAAGCTGGCAAAGTCTGCAGAGGATTATGGTAAGGTGAAAAAGAATCGGTTGACCAAGGTGTGTGAAACCAAAGGACTGATGCATGCTAAAAATATTAAACAGGAAATGATTTCTGCCTTAATCACAGCAGCAGAGTGGACCAGTGGCCAGCAGGACAAATAGTCTGGTGTTGGGGATGTGCAGTCCTCAGAAACAGGAGAGTTCACCTTTTCCTCAGAGGTCTTAAAAATCCATTTGGAGCTAAAGAGACTTGAACTGGAGGCCTAACATTTGGAGGTCGAAGAAAATGAGAAACTGTGGCATTTTGAGGCTGAAGAAAAGAAACAGCAACATAATGACAGGGAGATGTTGACCCTTAGTCAACATCAAGGAGGTATTGGGGAAGGGAATAACTAGAAACCAGAGCCAATAAGGCTCAGTAAAGTTCTTCCACAGTTTGCAGAGGAGGATGACTTTGATAGGTTTATTCATATATTTGAAAGAGTATGTAAACAATAAAATGTTGACCAAGAGCTCTGGGTACAGATCCTGACCCCCTTACTCCATGATACAGCTGTAATTGCTGTTTCTAAATTGTCTGATATTTATTGTTTAAACTATGATAGAGTAAAATGATGTTTATTGAAGTGTTATATGTTACCACATGAAGCTTACAGGAAAAAGTTGCATGAGCATAGATGCAAGACAGATGAAAGTGTATGTGATTATATTGCTGAGTTAAACATTTTCTTAGATGGGGAGTGGATGTCAGGTCACCACTTTTGAAAGACTGGCAGACCTTCTGGTGATGGAGCAAACCCTTAGTACTTTGCCTGAGGACATGAGAATCTGGTTGGCAGACCGAGATTGTAACCCTGCAGATGAGCTGGGGAAAAAAGGGGATCTCTACTTGGCAAGCAGGGCATCACTGCACAAGAAGTGGAAACCCAGTGCTGCATATGAATATAAGTGAACCCATGGTGGGCAGCCTAAATCACCCCAACAGAGTCTACCAGCAACAGCAGAAGCCACTAGTTCAAGTACACTGCCAAGATTAGGCGTTAGATGTTTTAATGCCCAGGTTAGATGTTTTAATGCCAAGAAATTGTAGTTTATTGCCTGTTTGGGCAGTTTTTCCATGTCTTTCAAACTTCTGGTTTAAAAGCCCGTGTTTGCGCTTGTTTCCCACCTTTCCTGTAACTAGTCTAGTCCAGATACAGATTTGCTGTATCCAGGACTGCTTGTAAGCTTCTGAGCCCCCTAAGCCTTTCTGTGTTGGAGGGACACCTTCTAGCTTATCAGTGGGAGTGGTAAGCACTAAGTAGCCTATCTACCACAAGAGTGGTTTCTTGCCCAGAAATTGTAGTTTTCTGGCCATTTGGGCAGTTTTTCCATCTCTTTCAACTTTCTGGTTTAAAAGCCTGCATTTGCACCTGTTTCCCACCTTTCCTGTAACTAGTCTAGTCCAGATACAGATTTGCTGTATCCAGGACTGTTTGTAAGCTTCTGAGCCCCCCAAGCCTTTATGTGTTGGAGGGAAGCAATCTAGCTTATCAGTGGGAGCAGTAAGCACTAGTTAGCCTATCTACCACAAGATCCAGGTACAGATTCTTAATTTTAGCACTTGAATTTGCTTATTCGTGCTCAGCACTTGTTCAGAACTTGTTAGCACTAAGTAAGCTACAAATTACTACAGCACTCAACCTTCCTCTTTACCTAGAGGAAAAAAGTTTTTGTACTTACTTTCCTCACTTGCTTAGAGAAAAACAGCTCTTATACTCACTTTCCTCACTTATCTAGAGGAAAGTAGTTTTTTATTCAGGCATGTCCAAGGGTCAGCTCCCAGTGTTCTCTCCTGTCTATCTGATGAATCTGGGCTTCTTGGAGCAATGTAACAGCTGCCTCATGTACACAGACAACCCTCTCCTCCTACCATCCAACACGACAACCTATGAGAGATGCACTTATCTAGCCAAACTGGAGATAAAGCTTTCTCCAACCAAGACTGAACTTGACAGTCAAGAGGAGAAGGTAAACACTTGCACCACACCACACTCATCACATAGTCTGACTAAACCTACACCACCAAAATCCGCACATAGAAACACAAAAATATTCACGGAGGCTCTCAACAATAATCTGCTCAAGCAACAGAGACCTCCAAAGCAGAAATGCAAGCAAACTCCACCCCCCAACACAACCCAAATGACACATAGCCCATAGACTCAGTGTGCCAATAAACCACAGCCCATAAGGCAAAACAACGTACCCAACACACTAGTCATAGGTGACTCTATAGTCAGGCACACTGATGTCCCACTCACCAGGCTAAACAAGGAGAAGGTTAGTGTCAGCTGCCTGTCGGGGGCCAGGAACCACCACATAACCCACGCACTCAGGTCACTCCACAACAAGTACAAATATGACTCTGTCATTGTCCATGTTGGTGTGAATGACCTGAGACATACCTCCCTGGAATACATGAAAAGCAACATGGAAGAGCGCTCCGATCTTATAGCCGAGGCAGGTATGACCCTAGCCCTGAGTAGCATCCTGCCATCACCCAGAATGATAACGCAGTACAAGGAGAAAATGATTGACTTCAACAATTGGCTAAGCTTCTGGTGTCATTCTAAGAGGATCCAGTATCTGTCTGCCTGGGATGACATGGTCAACAGACCACGATGCTTTGCTATAGATGGCCTGCACCTGTCGCCCCTGGGATTCCAGATACTAGCTAAGGCTCTTGCCACCCCTATAGTGCCTTTTTTAGGCAAGGTTCAAATGACAAATTCACCACAGTAACACGAACAGGCAAGCAAAAACTGAGGGTAATGCTACTCAATGCTAAAAGTCTAAATCTCAAAATGCACTCACTTGAGGAACTCCTTAAAATGGAGAACATCAATATCTGTGCAGTGACTGAGACCTGGTTCAAGGATCTAGAGAGCACCCCTGCATTACCAGGCTATAACTCATACCACACTTTTTGGCCATCTAACCTGGACCAGAACACCAAAGGCAGTGGTGTGTCCATATTCATTAAGGATATCCACACCTCCAGGCTAGTTGCACAGCATAATGCATCACAGGTTATCCAAGTGCAACTAAGTCTGGGCAAAACTGCAATCCAAATTGTAGCTTGCTACAGATCTCCCACCATGCCCTAGGATTCTTCTTTTCTTGATATACTGGAAAATATTAGGGTTCAACCAAACACCCTAATAATGGGTGATTTCAACTACCCCACCATTAACTGGGAAAACTACTCATGTACCAACTCATTCGCTCAACGCTTTCTGGAATTCATAAATTCCATTGCCACACCCCCACCAGGGGTAACAATATCCTAGACCAAGTCATTACCAACATGAGGAACCGGTGTTCCACACCTGAAGTCAACTCCTCGTTGGTCAGATCCGACCATAAGCTAATCACCCTAGATATCCACATCCTGCCCCCACCCACCATTAAGGAAATCATGGTAAAGAATTTCTCCAAAGCCAACTTCATACTTCTTAAGACAGAAGTGGCGAACTTTATGACACTCATGCAGATGGACAATACAGTTACGACTACTGAATCCTACACAAATGCAATCTATAAGCATTTACATGAGTGCATGGATCATGCTATCCCAAACAGAACCAAGACGCTATCCTACAAAAAAAGGAAGCCAATCTGGTGGTCCCCCTGCCATAAAAAACTCTACAAAAGAAGGAACAAACTGTTGCAAAAGAGAGTAAAATCCCATGAGTGGAGAAGGTCCCTGGTCAGCCTCAGTAAGAAGCTGAGATCCCTTATAAGATCCTCCAAAGCTAGCTATGAAAACAAAATCGTCACTGATTCTAAGGGCAACCAGAAAACATTCTATAGCTATGTCAAGAATCTCAATGGCAACACCCAAATCTGCTCTGAGTTACAACACAATGGCATGAAAATTACAGAACCAACTGATATTGCCAACATCCTGGCAGATAGGTTCAGTACTAATTTTACCCCCCTCTCACCCTCTAAAGGGCCCATATCTATACAGGAAGAATGCAGAGTCTCTGTCATCACATCAATGCAGGTAAAAGCTGCACTCTCTAAAACCAAAAACACAACATCCATGGGACCGGGCAACATCCTAGGCTGTGTTTTACATGAACTTCAGAACGAACTGGCTCCCCACCTAAGCACCATGCTCAATCATAGTCTCACATCAGACTTTGTGCCCATTGAATGGTGCACAGCAACAGTTATCCCACTCCAAAAAGGGAGAGCCACCACTGATCCTGGGAGCTATCGCCCTATTAGCCTGACAAACCATGGAACGTATCATCATGGAAGTCATAAATAAAGACATTGGTAACCTCCAAACTCTGGACCCCACCCAGTTCTGGTTTGTGAAAGGCAGATCATGCCATCTGAACCTGATCAACTTCTTTGAGGCAGTCACCAAAGCCCTAGATGAGGGTAAGATGGTTCACACAGCCTATCTTGACCTCGCCAAGGCTTTCAACACCATCCCCCATTCTGGAATTACAGCTAAACTCACTAAACTAGGTATAAATCCTTATGTCACAAGATGGGTTGCCAACTGGCTCACTTACAGAACCCACACTGTAAAAGTTGCAGACTCCAAATCTTACTTCAAACCAGTGACAAGTGGAGTACCACAGGGTTCAGTCCTGGGACCTCTCCTGTTTGGTATCTACTTCTCTGAAGTACAGGCTAACACAGAAGGCCTCTGGCTAATGAAGTTCGCAGATGACTGCAAACTAGGAGCCATAGTTGAGTTACCAAATAATGTGGACATCCTACAGAAGGGCCTCACTGAGACAGATTCCTGGTGTCAGAGTCATGGCCTCAAGCTCAATGCCAAAAAGTGCATTGTTATCCCCTTTGCTAAAAACTCTGTACCCATAAACTACCACATAAACGGCAGTCTACTTAATGCCGAATGTGTGGTAAGAGACCTTGGGACTCAGGTGGACAGTCATCTCCCTTTGATATTCACATTGCCACAGTAGTCAGGAAATCCTTCTATGTGGCACACCTCATCACAAAAGGGTTTTCATCCAGGAAAAAAGAGGTCATTGTTCCCCTCTACTCAGCACTCATTAGACCTATTATAGAGTACAATGCCCATTTTGGAGTGTACCTCACAAGACATCTGCAGCAGCTGGAAAGGCCACAGAAGTACCTCACAAAAAGGATTACTGGCCTTAAACAGATGCCCTACACTGACCATCTCAAAAAACTCCAGCTTTACTCTGTAACATATCACCTACTCCAAGGGGATCTCTGCCTAACATATAAAGCTATGTTAAACCCAGAGCTGTTGGACATGCTACACCTAAAGAAATCCCAATCCCTCCGAGCAACATGCTCTAGGGACCTAAACCTTGTCACCACAATAAACAGGACATGCTGGAGAGATAGATTTCTGTCCCAGAGACTTCCTATACTCTGCAACAAGCTACCCATCTATGTCAAACAAAGTTCCTCATTAGCACTCTTCAAAAAAAATATTGATGAGTGGATGGGAAATAGGAAATGCACCCCAGGGATCACTTCTGTGGCTTTGCTCAACAGGGGCACAGGAAATTAACTTTCTTGAGTGGCATAAGCCAGGGAACCTTGTTGGCTAGGCTTACTTAGACCCTTGGGTCGATAGCCTAGTACCTACCTATGAACCTATGAACCTATGAACTTAAATGTAACCAGAAGAGCCAAGTAGCATGCAAATGTCCACTGAGCCAAGGTAGAGTACAAAAGATGAGAGAGCCAGCAAGTGGGAATAACAGTGTGCCAGTAGTAAGTTGTCTGGAGACAACAGGGTACCAAACTATCATGGGATTTTGTATCTTATCTTAGTGGATGGAAGCAGGCCATTGCTAAGAGAGAGACACAGCCTCTGACATAACTATTGTGAAGTTTGCAGTGGTTAAAGAGGTGCAGTACTTGCTTATGCAGTCTACTCCAGTCAGAGCTTTAGGAGGGATCCTATACAAATACCTTTGGCCAGGGTTCACTTTAACTGGAAGGGTGGAAAAAATGCAAGCAGGAAGCTGTGTTTGATTATATTCCTGCAGAAGTCTTGATAGGGAATAATTTTGATAATGCAGTACCTTGTGTGCATTCAATTACATGCAGTTGGCCTTAGAGACAGGCATGTAGGTCTGGTAGCCTGGGGAGACCCAGATAAATTACATACCTGAAGCTGGGGCTGGTAATGTGGCTATTTCAGGGAAAGAGCTACCTTGTAGCAGTGAACCTGAAAGCGAGCCTCAGCTTCTGGTAGGTACTGATGTTCCCATGGACAGTGTGACTGCAAGAAGAGAGATGAGTGGTAGTACCCATGTTGACAGTGGTTTCCTGTGGAAGGGGAATTGGGAATGGTTACAAAGATACAGTTGAGACAGGCTCAGCTTTCAGATCCAACCATATTAGCCTTGAGGGAGGTAGCTAAGGAGACACATGATGCTCAAGGAAAAGGGGAGTCTGTATACTGGAACAAAGATTTACGATATAGAGGGTGGACCCCTGAGGGAGGGCTAGAGGGTGAGATAATACAGCAGTTGGTAGTGACCAAAGCATACCATCTGGCACTTCTTGCCATAGCCCTTTTGCAGGTCATATGGCCATAAAGCATACCAAGAGACATATTATACAGAACTTTTATTGGTCTGGGATTACAAATGATCTAACAGGGTACTGCAGGACCTGTGAACAGTGCTCCAAATTGTGTCTTGTTTGGGATCTGGAGTGATAGAGTCAAGTCCCAGGTCTGGAGAAGATTCCTTGTATGCTTTTGGGGAAATTGTGCTTAATGCAGAGAGCTGCATTTGAAATAATGTGTAAATCCATTTCTGTTTTTAGTGACCATCTCTCACTGGTATCAGTGGTGAGAATCGAGGCTCTTTGATTACTGACCTGGGGTAAAGAGAGGCCATCACAATGATCTCCCTCAGTAAAATTATCTTAGAAATGGTTTTAAATCCTGCATCATCTGTATTGTTTCTCTAAGCTCAGGATGTTTACACATTATACAACAAAGACAGGTATATGACACCTTGAATTTTTCCAGTCAGTACTCTCCAGACCGCTGAGGAAAGCTCAACAAAGCCAAATCAATTGTGCTAATGATGGCATTCCAAATAAAATCTGACAGTTCTTACCAAAGGCACTAAACTGTTGTTCACTGCTACTGACCGCTGCCAGTCAGTGTAGCACAATATCAAATGGTGGGCAAAGAATAATTAAAAAAAATACATTTTGTAACAAGTACTGTGAATGTACATTTATGACATTTAATCGATATATAATCCAACAAGAATGTCACAAGATAGCTTCTCCTTGAAAAGAACCAGACACCGGGTAGAGTACGGTTATAAGTGCTTTTGTTCCCTTTATTCACACTCAAGACAAACCGAACTTCATCAGATACAAAAACCTTACTCTCTTCCCCCCTTTTTTATATGTAATTCAGTTAGTTAATTTACACCAATCGTCATATAGTCAAACAATGAAATAAATTAAATGAAATATACCCTCAGTCTTAAAAAACACACATACATTTACATGTTATAATATAATGCAATGTGATAATATTAATAATAATAATAATAATAATAATACATAACATAAGATAGAAGAGGTCACTTAAGGTTAATCATTTGTGAACTGAGGGGGTGGAGCTAGGAACTAAACCTTCTATTTAAGGGGTAAAATAAAACATTTCAGAGCTTTATTGGAAAGGCTCACCCAGACTCTGCTACACTTTACTGTGAGGGAAAGGTTAGTTTGCTTTTTATTTGTTGTATTTTGTATTAGTTTATTGCCTTTTTATATTTTGAGTGCTGTGATTTGTTTTCTTTACCTTGTGTTTTGCTTGTGTTCTGCTTTTAACTGCATAGTAAAACTTCAAAAGACCTCACAGCTCTGTCTCTTGTGAGTCAGGCAGAATACCACTGTCTTTCTATTTGCCTGCCTCTTATGTTAATTTGACCATATATCTCATTTCCTCTCTGCTTTCACTGGCTTGTGTGAGTAAGCACAAAATTATCATTTTGTGAAATCACTCCCCTTCAACTATTTAAATTTATTGGCTATTCTACTGTATTCCATTGTACCGGAATACAAAAGTGATCACCCCCTTTCAATCTATCTTGCTGTTTTAAAAACAGTGACTCTCCACTAAAACTTAACTTTTGAGACAGTTAAACTTAAGTTACCTACTTTCACATCTAACTTCTCTAGTGCACACTGCAGTGTTTAGGATAAACCATTTTTTTTTCATCTTACATTTAAGCATCCCTTTGACTAGCACTTGCTCTAATACCTGCTGGAAAGCACTAGGAAGCCTTAAACTGATACAAGCACTCAACTCTCCTTATTAATAAGGAGAAATTAATCATAGGCACTAAACAGCCTATAATTGCAAAGTACCTTGCTAAGGTAAGGGAAAACAGCTCCTGTAATTTTCAAAAAAAAGCACCAAACCAGGCATGTCCAAGGGTCAGCTTCTGTTGATTTCTCCTGTCTACCTGGTGAATCTGGGCATACTGCGGCAATGCAGCAATTGCCTCATGTGCACAGACAACCCTCTCCTCCTACCACCCAACACTACAACCTGTGAGAGATGCACTTACATAGCCAAACTGGAAGCAAAGCTCTCTCCACCAAAGATTGTGCTAGACAGTCAAGAGGAGAAGGTTAACACCCGCACTACACCTCAAGCAACACATAGCCCTTCTAAACTCACACCACCAACACCCACACATAGCAACACTAAATCCACATATGCGGAGGCCCTTAACTGTAACCTGCCCAAGCAACAAGGACCTCCGAAGCTGAAATGCAAACACCAATCACAACCAAAGTGTCACATAGCTCACAACACCAGTGTGCCACCCAGCAACAGCCCCTAAGACAAGACAACACACCTAACACTTTAGTCATAGGTGACTCTATAGTTAGGCACACTGATGTCCCACTCACCAGGCTGAACAAGGAGAAATTTACAGTGAGCTGCCTGTCGGGTGCCAGGATCCACCACATAACTCATGCACTCAAGTCACTCCACAACAAGTACAAATATGACTCTGTCATTGTCCATGTTGGAGTGAATGACTTGAGACGTACCTCCCTGGACTACATGAAAAGAGACATGGAAGAGCTCTCAGATCATGTGGCCCAGGCAGGTATGACCCTAGCCCTGAGTAGCATCCTGCCTTCACCTAGAATGATACCACAATATAAGGACAAAATGATTGACTTCAACAATTGGCTAAACTTCTGGTGTCATTCAAAGAGGATCCAGTATCTGTCTGCCTGGGATGACATGATCGACAGACCACAATGCTTTGCCAGAGATGGTCTGCACCTGTCGCCCCTGGGATTCGAGTTACTGGCAAAGGCTCTTGCCACGCCTATAGTGTCTTTTCTAGGCAAAGTTCAAAGGACAAAACCACCACCGTAACAGGTACAAGCATGCAAAATCTGAAGGTAATGCTATTCAATGCTTAAAGCCTAAACCTCAAAATGCACTCTCTTGAGGCACTCCTAAAAAGGAGAACATCGATATCTGTGCAGTAACTGAGACCTGGTTCAAGGCTCCAGGGAGCACCCCTGCAAAACCAGGCTACAACTCTTACCACACTTTTCAGTCATCAAACCAGGATTGAAACACTAAAGGTGGAGGAGAGTTCATATTCACCAAGGATATTCACACCACCAGGTTAGTTGCGCAACACAATGCATCTGAAATTCTCCAGGTGAAACTAATACTAGGTAAGACTGCAATCCAAATTGTAGCTTGCTACAGATCCCCCACCATGCCCCAAGATTCTCACTACACCTTTCTAAACATACTGGAAAATATTAATATACAGCCAAACACCCTAATATTGGGAGACTTCAACTACCCTGCCATTAACTGGGAAAAGTACTCGTGTACCAACACCTTTGCCCAACGGTTCTTGGAATTCATAAATTCCAATGCCCTGGATCAACTAATCCATAGTCCCACCAGGGGCTCCAATATCCTAGACCTGGTCATTACCAACATGAGAAATCGATGCTCCACACCTATGGTCACCCCCTCATTGGTCAGATCAGACCATAAGCTAATCACCCTTAACATCCATATCCCACCCCCACCCCCCAGTAAGGAAACCTCCATAAAAAACTTCTCCAAAGCCAACTTCATGCTACTCCAGTCAGAAGTTACAAACTTCATGACATCCATGCAGACGGGAACTGAAAGTTCGACTGCTGAGTCCTACACTAAGGCACTGTACAAGCACATCCACTCATGCATGAATCATGCCATCCCAAATAGAACTAAGATGCTCTCCTGCAAAAAAAGGAAGCCAATCTGGTGGTCCCCTGCCATAAACAAACTTTACAACAAAAGGAAGAAACTGTTGCAGAAAAAAGGAAACTCCCAGGATGCAAAAAACTCCCTTACCAGCCTCAGTAAGAAGCTGAAATCTGTCATAAAATCCTCCAAAGCTAGTTACGAAAATAAAATTGCCAAAGATTCCAAAGACAACCACAAGGCATTCTATAACTATGTCAAGAATCTAAATGGCAATGCTCAGATCTGCTCTGAGCTACAACAGAATGGCATTAAATATGCTGATCCCAAGGATATTGCCAATATCCTGGCAGATCGATTCAGTGCCAACTTCACCCCCCCTCTCACCCTCTAAATGGCCCATCTGAATACTGGAAGATTGCCAAATTCCAGTAATAACGGCCACACAGGTAAAAAACTCACTCTCCAAAGCTAAGAATACAGCATCCATGGGACCAGATGACATCCCGGGCTGTGTACTACATGAACTACAAAATGAACTGGCACCTTACCTAAGTGTCATGTTTAATCATACCCTCACCTCAGGCTTCATGCCCACTGAGTGGCACACAGCTACAGTTATCCCACTGCACAAGGGGAGATCCACCTTGGGTCCCAGGAACTACCGCCCCATCAGTCTGATGAGCCTGATCTGCAAGGCCATGGAACATATTATCATGGAACTTATAAACAAAGACATTGGCAACATAAAACACTGGACCCCAACCAGTTTGGGTTTGTGAAGGGCCGATCTTGTTTCCTGAACCTGATTGACTTCTTCAAATCAGTCTCCAGAGCAGTGGACGAGGGTGAGGCAGTCCACACAGCCTATCTGGACCTTGCCAAGGCCTTTGACACCATCTCTCACTCTGGAGTCATAGATAAACTTACTAAGCTGGGCATTAATCCCTATGTCACTCGATGGGTTGCCAACTGGCTTAGTGACAGAACCCACACTGTAAAAGTAGGTGACTCCAAATCCAGCTCCAGACAAGTGACAAGTGGAGTACCTCAGGGTTCAGTCCTGGGACTTCTCTTGTTTGGCATCTACTTCTCTGAAGTACAGGCCAACACTAAGGGACTCTGGCAAACAAAATTTGCAGATGACTGCAAACAGGGAGCCATTATTGACTCCACAAATGATGTTGATACTCTACAAAAGGGCCTTACAGAAACAGATGCTTGGTGTCAGAGCCATGGGCTCAAGCTCAATGCCAAGAAATGTATAGTTATCCCCTTTGGAAAAAAACATGTACCGTGAATTACCACATAGGTGGCAGTACACTAAACACCGAAAGTGTGATAAGAGACTTAGGAACACAGGTGGACAGTGGTCTCACCTTCAATAAACACATCACCACAACAGTCAGGAAATCCTTCTATGTGGCACACCTCATCACTAAGGGCTTTTCATCCAGAAAAAAGGAGGTCATTGTCCCACTGTACTCATCCCTCATTAGACCCATTATAGAATACAATGCCCCATTTGGTATGTACCTCTCAAGACATTTGCAACAACTGGAAAGGCCACAGAAATACCTCACTAAAAGAATCACAGGCCTAAAGCAGATGCCCTATGCTGACCACCTTAAAAAACTCCAGCTATACTCTGTCGCATATCGTCTACTCTGAGGCGATCTCTGCTTAACATACAAGGCCATGTCAAACCCAGAGCTGTTGGACATGCTACACTTAAAGAAATCCCAATCCCTCAGAGCCACATGCTCCAGGGATCTAAACCTTGTCATCATAATAAACAAAACATGCTGGAGGGATAGGTTCCTGACCCAGAGACTCTGCAGACTCTGGAATAGATTGCCCATACATGTCAAGCAGAGCACCTCTTTGGCCCTCTTCAAAAGGAACCTTGATGACTGGATGGGAGAAAGGAAATTCACCCCAGGGATCACATCAGTCACCCTGCTAGACAGGGGTCCAGGGAAGTAAATAGTGTGGGAAGAAATAGCCAGGGAATTGTTATGGCTAGGCTTGTATAGGCCCTAAGGCCGATAGCCTAGTACCAACCTATGAACCTATAAACTATTTGTTCTCTGCACCTATTATCATCTGTTGATAATCTTGATATTCTAATCATTTGGCCCTTTACCAAATTTCTTTTTTGCCAAAAGGGGTAGTCACTCTCAAAGTGCAGGTAGCTATTTGTGTGGGTGAGCTTCCTATATATATATATATATATATATATATATACAGGATTCATAGCATCTTTTTCTTCTGTTTTTATATAGGTTGATGTCCAGATAGTTAGCTGCTTCTTTTTCAATTTTACTAGTAAAACTCAAAAAACCTGTAGAGGCATTGATGTATTTCAAAAAGCATCTGCTTCTTCTAGCCCATCTTCCCACAATATTAGAATATTGTCCCAAGAATCTATGGTATCTATTAATACTCTTCCTGATCCTGGAGTTTAATACAAATTTGGTTTCCCAATACCAGAGAATAATATTAGCAAACATTGTTGCTACTGCTGCACACATTGCTACCCCTCGGATTTGCTTGAAATATTCCCCCTCGAACCGTACAAAGTTATTTTTCAGAACCAATTCCATAAGGGTAGACAAGACATAAATCGCGTCCTGTGAAAATCTAGTTCCTTCCCTTAGTGCTTCCTGAAAATATTCCACTCCTTCTTCATGTGGGATACTCAGAAAAAGGTCCTTGACATAAAAAATCAAAAAAATTACTTCTTCTTTAAAGTAATTTTTCGCCATACACTGCAGTAGGTGCCAAGAATTGTTTAAAACATGTTTTTTGTCCTCAAAAAATCCCTTTAGATGAAAATCCAAAATTTTCGCTAAAGGTTCTGTCTTACTCCCATCTCCTGCCACTGTAGGTCTTATTGGTGGATCCCCTAATGATCTGTGGATTTTGGGGATCTCAAAGAAGGCAGGGATTATAGGATTGTTAACCTTTATGTATCTCACCTCATCTTCACTGAATGTATATTCCTGGAAAAGTTCTTCCAGTATCATATCTAATCTTGCATTAAAAATGTTAATCTCATTCAGTGATACTGCACTAAATTAGGAACTATCATTCAGATATTTCATCATTCTAGTGGTGTAGTCATAATAATTCATTACGACTACCACTCCCCCCTTGTCAGGCCTCATTACCCTTATTTCTTGGTTCCTCATTAACTCTCTTAGTGCATGTTGTTCATCCTTTGTTAGATTTTGGTTAGTCTGTTTAGCCCTATTCCCTACTAAATTCCTATACTCTATCTTATTCAATCTTTCAAAAAGGGTCACTGGTGGTAATAGAGGGGGATTATAGGTGCTTTTCTTTTTTAAATTCACCTTGGTTTCTTCCCTTTCCTATCCATTTTCCATTATCAGCTATAAATTTATGGCCCTAGCAAACATCTTCAGATCCAGAATTGTGTTGACCATGTGGTTCTGTTTCTTGGGGATAAAACTGAACCCTTCCACAACAGTTCTCCATATATGCTATTTAGTGTAATCCCACTATAATTATAAATTTTAAGACCCTTATATTCAAAAATACTGACGTTTTCATTCTCATTATTAACATTGTGATTTCCTACTTTAGTACTGGTATTTTTATACATTTCTTTAAGGCTTGCTTCATTAAGCAGCTTACCACATTCTAAACCATGCTGAGCAAATAAGGTATTGCCAATACTGAAACTTTCATTTGTTGTGTTCAGTACACTTGCATTGTCCTATTCTCCAAAAATTCATCACCAAACATCTCATGCAAGGCCTCAATACAATAGTTTTCCACATTTGTATCAGTATTTTTGTACATTTGTTTAAAACATACTTCATTAAGTAAGTTATCACATTCTTCACCATACTGTACCAATAGGGTATTACTACTACTGGAACTTTCATTTGTTATGTTCAGTACACTTGCATTGAATCTGTTCATAGATTAGGTTCATAGGTTCATAGATTAGTACTAGGCTAACTGCCCTTTTCAGCCATTTGAAGCCTAGCCAATTACCCCATGTGAGAATCAAACCCTGCACCTTGTGTCTTTAAGGTAAACACCTTAACCATTATGTCATCCTCCCACTTTCCCTCCCCAAAAGTTCATCAACAACAGTCTCATACAATGCCTCAGTACAGGAAAAGTCAGTATAATGTTCAAAACTGTCATTACCAACAATTTCAGATGGCCTTACCATTGGTAAAATGATTGTGGTGATGGTGGTGGTCTCCCTTTCCTTCTGTTTTGGCCCTCTTGTTGCCCCCTATAATCTCCCCAGCTCTGTTTTTTTGTTTCTGGGTGTCCAGGAACCACACTTGCTATTCAGCTGTGCAGACCTCCTTGATAAAAGTCAAAAATCCTGTTCTGACCCAATCCATTGCTCCCTACACAGCTCTGGTTCCTCGATATCTTCACCTGGTAGGATTTCCACCACCTCTTCATCCGTTTCTACGAATGAAGCTCTGAACTGGCCACCTGCACCTGGGAGCAGATAAGCCCTCTTTTGCTCGTATTCCTCCTGATCTCTCTTCAACTTTTTCTCTTTTTTTCTTTTTAATGTTGGTCTCATGCTGCTCGACCCACAAGAAGATAGTAGTATAAATCCCTTTATTAGTCTCGAAGAGCCCATCAGTAGTTATCTCTTTTTGTAATGTCATTATTTCCTCTTTTAGAGTGTCCATAATCCTTGCATTGTCTTTTATCAATAACTGCATAAAGTCAATGCCTGTCCGGTCAAATAGTTATAATAGTTCCCAGTGAAGGACCAAACCACTCTGAATGTTGTTAGGGTACTTACAAATTCTTAGCCCCTTCGGTACTCTTCCTAACCATATACAGTCCTCAAAAAACATGTTATCGAGCTGCAACCCACTAAATTTTTTCAGTCTTTTCCAGTTTGTATGCTTTTTGCTTGAAGTTAGAGACAGCATTATCACCATCTCTTTGCTGGCCCCCATATCTGTTCCATGATAGTATCGGTTCTCTATTCAGCCAGGTGAGGAATTCTCCATCTGCCATTGGTTGAGGACCTCTTTCATTCACCTCACCTATACCATTGGCGTTTGCTCCTCTCCATAACGCCCCCAAATAGAATGCTCTAGCTTCCTGCTGCTCACCCTGGATCTTAGCACCAGTAATGCTGCTACTGGTGCTCGTTTCACCAGCCATATGAGTTTCTTTAACTCTACCGGAACACACTAAATCAACTTTAGTGTTGATTTGCAATATCAACGCCAATAGCTCTGTTAAGCTTATATTATCATCATTCCTGACACTGTCTATAGATTTATCCATTTCCATGTACTTCGTCAGCAGTCACCAGTCAATACACAATGAAATCTTGCTTGTAGTTTCTTTCTTCAGAGTCAACTTTCCGATAACATGTCTAAGCCTTTCCCTGGTCAAGTATCCTGTGTACTAAATGTAGACCAGTGTTCACAGTAATCAAAAAGTCACATACAAAATATATAATCCAACAAGAATGTCACAGTATACCTTATCCTTGAAAAGAACCAGACAAAAGGCAGAGTAAGGTTATAAGCACTTTCGTTCCCTTTATTCACACTCAAGACAAATGGAACTTCATCAGATACAAAAACCTTACACACTTCCCCCCTTTTTTATATGTAATTCAATTAGTTAATTTACACCAATCATCATATAATCAATCAATTAAATAAATTAAATTGAATATACCCTCATTCTTAAAAAACACATACATTTACATGTTATAATACAGTACAATGTGATAATAATATCAATAATAATAATAATACTTTCTTCATTATTTAAAAAGTATTTTCCTGTAAAAAACATTTTAATATGTCTTGTTTGTTTTCCCAATTATTAAAAAATCTTATCTCTCTAATCTACTCTTTTGTAGAAAAATATTTTGGAGTACAGGAAAACATTTTGACAGGTTTTGCTGAATGCCACAGCTTTCCCTGGAATTAATGATAGAATTTCATTAAGAAGCTTACTACATTTAAAGGCAGATGAGATTAGATAGAAATGTGATACATGGTTGTATATGGAAAGACTTAATATACATATTGTTTTAGGAAAGTGATATGATTTTTTAATAATTGGGAAAACAAACAAGGCATACTAAAATGTTTTTTACAGGAAAATACTTTTTAAATAATGAAGAAAGTATTATTATTATTATTATTATTATTATTATTATTATTAATAATAATAATAATAATAACAATAATATCACATTGTGCTACATTATAATATGCACATTTATGTGCTTTTTTAAGAATGAGGGTATATTTAATTTAATTTATTAAACTGATTATATGATGATTGGTGTAAATTAACTAATTGAATTATATAAAAAGGGGGGGGGTGTAAGGTTTTTGTATCTGATGAAGTTCTGTTTGTCTTGAGTGTGAATAAAGGGAATGAAAGTGCTTATAACCTTACTCTGCCTGGTGTCTGGTTCTTTTCAAGGAGAAGGTATCCTGTGACATTCTTGTTGGATTATATATTGTTTATGTGACTTTTTGATTACTGTGAACACTGGTGTACATTTAGTACACAGGATACTTGACCAGGGAAAGGCTTAGACACGTTATCGGAAAGTTGGCTCTGAAGAGAGAAACTGCAAACAATATTTCATTGTGTATTGACTGGTGACTGCTGACGAAGTACATGGAAATGGATAAATCTATTGGCAGTGTCAGGAATGATGATAATGTAAGCTTAACACAGCTATTGGCATTGATATCGCAAATCAGCACTAAAGTTGATTTAGTGTGTTCCGGTAGAGTTAAAGAAACTCATATGGCTGGTGAAACGAACACCAGTAGCAGCATTACCAGTGCTAAGATCCAGGGTGAGCAGCAGGAAGCTAGAGCATCATATTCAGGGGCGTTACGGAGAAGAGCAAACACCAATGGTCCTCAACCAATGGCAGATGGAAAATTCCTCACCTGGCTGAATAGAGAACCGATACCATCATGGAATGGATATGGGGCCAGCAAAGAGATGGAGTTAACCCTGTCTCTAACTTCAAGCAAAAAGTATATAAACTGGAAAAGACTGAAAAAATTTAGAGGGTTGCAGCTCGATAACATATTTTTTGAGGACTGTATATGGTTAGAAAGAGTACTGAAGGGGCTAAGAATTTGTAAGTTCTGTAACAACATTCAAAGTGGTTCAGTCCTTCACCGGGAACTATTAGAACTATTTGACAAGATAGACATTGACTTTATGTGGTTATTGATAATACGCAAGGATTATGGACACTCTAAAACAGGAAATAATGACATTACAAAAATAGAACTACTGATGGGCTCTTCGAGACTAATAAAGGGATTTATACTACTATCTTTCCACGGGTCGAGCAGCATGAGACCAACATTATAAAGAAAAAAGAGAAAAAAACTAAAGAGAGATCAGGAGGAATACGAGCATAAGAGGGCTTATCTGATCCCAGGTGCAGTTGGCTGGTCGAGATTTTTATTCATAGAAATGGATGAAGAGGTGGTGGAAATCCTACCAGGTGAAGAGATCGAGAAACCAGAGTTGTTTACGGAGCAAAGGATTGGGTCAGAACAGGATTTTTGACCTTTACCAAGGAGGTCTGCATGGCTGAAAAGCAAGTATGGTTCCTGGACACCCAGAAACAAAAAACAGAACTGGAGAGATTACCAGGGGGAACAAGGGGGCCAAAAAAGAAGAAAGGGGAGATCCCCACCCCCACAATCATTTTACCAACAGTAAGGCCATTTCAACTTGTTGCTAATGACAGTTTTGAACATTATACTGACTTTTACTGTACTGAGGCATTGCACGAGACTGTTGTTGATGAACTTTTGGGGAATAGAGACAATGCAAGTGTACTGAACATAACAAATGAAAGTTCCAGTAGTAGTAATACCCTACTGGTACAGTATGGTGAAGAATGTGATAAATTAAGTAATGAAGTATGTTTTAAACAAATGTACAAAAATACTGATACAAATGTGGAAAACTATTGTATTGAGGCCTTGCGTGAGATGTTTGGTGATGAATTTTTAGGGACTAGGGACAATGCAAGTGTACTGAACACAACAAATTAAAGTTTCAGTATTGGCAATACCTTATTTGTACAGCATGGTTTAGAATGCGGTAACTTGCTTAATGAAGCAAGACTTAAAGAAATGTATAAAAATACCAATACTAGAGTAGGAAATCACAATGTTAATAACGAGAATGAAAACATCAGTATTTTTGAATATAAGGGTCTTAAAATTTATGATTATAGTGGGATTACACTAAATAACATCTATGGAGAACTGTTTTTGAAAGGGTTAAATTTTATCCCCAAGAAACAGAACCACATGGTCAACACAATTCTAGATCTGAAGATGTTTGCAAGTGTCATAAATTTAAAGCTGGTAATGGAAAATGGAAAGGAAAGGGAAGAAACCAGGGTGACTTTAAAAAGGAAAAGCACCTATAATTCTCCTCTATTACCAGCAGTGGTCCTTTTTGAAAGATTGAATAAGATAGAGTATAGGAATTTAGTAGGGAATAGGACTAAACAGACAAACCAAAATCTAACAAAGGATGAACAAAATGCAATAACAGAGTTAATGAGGAACCAAGAAATAAGAGTAATAAGGCCTGACAAGGGGGAGGGGTAGTCATAATGAATCATAATGACTATACCACTAGAATGAGGAAATATCTGATTGATAGTTCGTACTTTAGAACAGCATCACTGAATGAGGTTAACATCTTTAATGCAAGATTAGATATGATACTGGACGAACTTTTCCAGGAATATACATTCAGTGAAGATGAGGTGAGATACTTAAAGGTTAGCAACCCTATAACATCCACCTTCTTTGGGATCCCCAAAATCCACAGATCATTAGGGGATCCACCGATGGGACGTATAGTGGCAGGAGGTGGGAATAAGACAGAACCTTTACAGAAAATTTAGGATTTTCATCTAAAGGGATTTTTTGAGGACAAAAAACATGTCTTAAAGGATTCTTGGCACCTACTGCAGTGTATGGCGAAAAATTACTTTAAAGAAGAAGTAATTTTTTTGATTATTGATGTCAAAGACCTTTTTCTGAGTATCCCACATGAAGAAGGAATGGAATATTTTCAGGAAGCACTAAGGGAAGGAACTAGATTTTCATGGGACGCAGTTTATGTCTTGGCTACCCTGATGGAATTGGTTCTGAAAAATAACTTTGTATGGTTCGAGGGAGAATATTTCAAGCAAATCCGAGGGGTAGCAATGGGTGCAGCAGTAGCACCAGTGTTTACTAATATTATTCTCTGGTATTGGGAAACCAAATTTGTGTTAAACACCAGGTTCAGGAAGAGTATTTATAGATGCTATTGATTCTTGGATGATATTCTAATATTGTGGGAAGGTGGGCTAGAAGAGGCAGATGATTTTTTTGAAATACATTAATGCCTCTACAGGTTTTTTGAGTTTTACTAGTAAAATTGAAAAAGAAACAGCTAACTATCTGGACATCCACCTATATAAAAATAGAAGGGAAGGATGCTATAAATCCTGTATATATAGGAAGCCCACCCACTCGAATAGCTACCTGCACTTTGAGAGTGACCACCCCTTTTGGCAAAAAAGAAATTTGGTAAAGGGCCAGATGATTAGAATATCAAGATTAACAACAGATGATAATAGGTTCAGAGAACAAATAGTAGAATTAAAGGCCATGCTCAGAGAAAGGGGTTACCCAACCAGTGTGCTTGAAGGACAAGAGAGTTATGTAACAAGTAGGAGAGGTGATTGTTATCCTCCACTATTGAAAAATCCAGAGAGTTTGATGAGTCTAAAGAAGACAGAAGGAGAAACTACTTGCTGTATATTAACATACAATCAGGACAGCGTAGAAGTACAATAAAATGGTGGAAAAACATGGAATTGTGTTTTGGGGGCATATGGGTTAACAGAAAAATTGGGTAATAAACCAAAAATAGTGTTTAGAGGGGACCCAATATTAAGCACCTATTTGAAAGGAAGAAGGACAAGGATTGGATTCCATTAGGAAGTATGAGGAAATGTAATGGATGTAGGGAATGTATGTACATATATGAAAGCAGGAATATAGTGACAGAAGGCCACAAAAGAATAAATCCAATAACAGGGAATTACAACTGTAATATGAAAGGAGTAGTTTATGTGGGCTGGTGCCAGTCATGCTGTGCATATTATATAGGAAAAACAGAAAATAAACTAAAAAGTGAATTTACCAGCATGTCTGTGCATTAAAGAGACAGGACAAAACCAATGCCCCATTTAGACATAACACAGAATGCAAGGATTTTTAAAAAATCCTCTTTTGTGTACTGGAAGAGGTAGGTAGACAGGAGAGGGGCATAACTGGCCCTGTTTTTTGGAGTACAGGGAAAAACATTGGAAGGTTTTGCTGAATGCCACAGTTTTCCCTGGAATTAATGATAGAATTTCTTTAAGAAGCTTACTACATTTAAAAGCAGATGAGATTAGATAGAAATGTTATACATGGTTGTATATGGAAAGACTTAATATACATATTGTTTTAGGAAAGTGATATCCCCAATAAGGAGAAAATATTTTTCTACAAAAGAGTAGATTAGAGAGATATGATTTTATAATAATTAGGAAAACAAACAAGGCGTATTAAAATGTTTTTACAGGAAAATACTTTTTAAATAATGAAAAAAGTTTTATTATTATTATTATTATTATTATTATTATTATTATTAATAATTATTAATATTAATAATAATAATATCACATTGTACTATATTATAACGTAAATGTATGTGTGTTTTTTTAAGAATGAGGGTATATTTAATTTAATTTATTTAATTGATTGATTATATGATGATTGGCATAAATTAACTACTTGAATTACATATAAAAAAGGGGGGAAGTGTGCAAGGTTTTTGTATCTGATGAAGTTCCGTTTGTCTTGAGTGTGAATAAAGGGAACAAAATCACTTATAAACTTACTCTGTCTGGTGTCCGGTTCTTTTCAAGAAGAAGGTATCCTGTGACATTCTTGTTGGATTATATATTTTTATGTGACTTTTTGATTAGTGTGAACACTGATATTTAATCAACATTATCTTGCAAAAGGAATCTATGGATTTGAACCTTCAAACCAGAGTATTAAGAACAACCATTTAAGATCATTTCCCATATCTGCCACAGATATACTAAAAATGTGACATTGTATCTATGCACATTGAAAGTGCAATAAATCCAAGTTATGGAAGTTACCCTTTATTATTTGCCTGTAAATGTCTGAATGATTGGGATATTGCCAGCAGTTAAGATACCCATGTACTCACACAATATTAAACAAAGAGTGCAAATACTGAAGATGTATTCCTCTCTTTCTTTATGGAGCCTCAACCCTTTGTCTAGGCTTTCCTATGAGCAATGCTATGCCATTTTTATTCCATATGTTATCTGTATCAGTGCTTAATGTTCTCCCTTGAATATGTGAAACATTTCTTAGTAAGAGGCAGTAAATGTGGTCATTAAAATGGCATTTGAATGTTAAGAATGTTGCTAACCTAACTCAGTTGATGTGTTTTCAGAATTTTTGTTAAGTCTTTTCATCCTGGTACACCATCAGTAAGTGTACATCAAAGAGGGGAGACTGTGAAACACTGATTGTTCCTACAGTCAGACTAATCATAGACGCCTGCAAGCCATTAACAGGTAACACTTCTAATGCTCATTCTTGTATTGTTGGAGCATGTGCATGAAATCATGTAGCTCCTTACATCATCTTTACTTTCCCTGCAGTTGGTGCAGATTGTAATATTCAGGAATGCTAATGACTTAACACCTCATTTGCATACTCAGAGTGCTCACAGGGCTAATTCTACATGATATAAAGATAATTGTGTAGCTAAGGAACTTCTATCATAGTGGAGAGGCCATATGTGCCCAGAGACCTTGATACTGCTAAATACATACAATGTTTAGAGAATTATCTGCTTTCTGCAATGCATTCTTGTCAAGGTATCTTGCTATTTCTTGTATAATGTTTTTAGTGTAACATTAAGGTTGAATAGTAATGCCCAATACAAGCCATTTATTTATCTTTCTGTTTTTTTTCCTTTATCCTTTACTGTTATCATAGCCTATATATATATATATATATATATATATATATATATATATATATATATATATATATATATTACACAAAATGTTTGCTACAGAATGCGACCTGACCTATGTTTAGTAGGTTTTAATTTATTGGAATTTGAACAGTTATTGCAGATGAGTGTGGTAAAACTTCATAACACAAAGAAATGTGTTAATCTTGTTATATCTACCTGACTGGCCTCCACAGCAGTTAAAATGGCACTATACTAGTTTTCTACATTTCTACTTGTACATTGTGAAATATTTTTTAATGCTGCAATGTATTACACAGTTACACAAACCTGTGTTCTGCATTATAGAACTGTTGTATATTGTTGCTATTTTATTATTATTATTATTATTATTATCATTATTATTATTATTATTATTATTATTATTATAGAGCATCTGTCCTAACTTGTGTGTGGTCATAGAGAGGATTACTTTTTAAATTGTTGTGTGCATGACGGATGCATACATTCATAAATAACTGAGTTCACAGCCATCCTGTCTATGTATTCTATATTAATTTTTTTGTCTTTCTGTTTCATATCATACAGGGATATGTACCCAAGAAGAAATCTGTAACCCGCAAACTACCATTCACTTATGCAAAAAATGAGGACATTATACAAGCCTTATACTGTCATGGAGTTTTTATCTCAGGTAGATAGAGGTGACCAGTCTTCCCAAGACATGATATGGCAACAGGTAATCAATGATGTCAATGCTGTTGGAGTGTATGGGAAAATTTACTCCCAGGTAGGAAAGAGGGCAAGTAATATGATAACCTTTGCCCACTGTAGGCCAGCAGCAGTTGCCTAGGAACAGGTGGCTGCAGGACATGGCCCTGTTAACAAATCACCACTAAATGAAACAGAGAAGTTTCTGTCCACTGTCAGAGATCCGGATAGCTCAGCAGAGGATTCACACAGAATAGTTGATGTTACTGTTGATGGGAATGACAGACCCAGACTGTCTCAAGCAGAATATTGCGGTATCCAAACTACAAGTGTTATTGTTATATCTTTATATCCACATGTCTTATATGTGTAATAAATGTAGAGCCAATGAAAAGTATTAGTCAGACAACACAGTAATAGAGAGCTAGAGGATGTTTTTTTCAGGGGGAATTCAACAAGTAAATTCTTGTATGAGAACATTCTTAATCTGCTCATGTAAAAGGGATTGTTTGTTTTGTTTTTTTTTTTTTGTTTGTTTGTTTCAATTGCATTGTGATACTTATTAGCCTTCTTTTCTTTCCCTTTCTTACATACAGGGACATCTGCATTTCAGGCTGCAAGACCATCTGCATATGGTAAGCACATATTTGGTTATTGTTATTACTGAATATAAGGTCAATTTAGGTGTAAATGAGAGTAAATTTTGGGTTGCTTTAGCAACTATTATAGTTTGATACCTTTCAGATAAGGAAAGGCTTTGATCAATATTGTTCTCTATTTCTCTATTTCCTATTTTCCTAACAATGGCATTGTGGAATTCCTAACACATGATGTCATAGTATTGGTAGCATCTGATGATGATGATGGTGATGAAGGGGCACAGTCTGGGGGTGCAGAAGCTCAGTCTGACACTAATATTGTGGCTCCTATATCCCTCTGCCCATATGTTGGACACAGTCAGTATGCCTATGCATACGCATGACAGGTTGATCTCTGATATAGGACAGGTTGAGAGTGACACAGTTGATAAGGTTAGAGTTGTTACTCCAGTTGCAGAGCTGGTTGCATCTCCTCATAACCATAATGAGGGCAAGAGGGTTCAGAGAGGTGCTCAGAGGAGGCCCGTTCCTCCTTCCTCCTGATGTTGATGTATCTTTAAGCACCACCAGATATATGTATGTAGATGGGCAGGCATGTTCCACCAGGGCCTCAGAAAATATAGTGTGAGTACTAAGTGTCATGTAATCTGATGTGCATGACTCCCTGAACCATGTGAGTGACTCCTTGGACAGGAAAAATGACACACGGGATCTGGCAGTTTCTATGATGGAATGTCTGCTGGGGAGGGTGGGCATCCATATGGCTGGCAAACCACTCTATCTTCTGGTCTTAGCAGATGTGGCCATGCAAGATCCTACTCCCATAGTCACACTACTTCCACTGCTCTGTCAGTGATTGTGGTGTCCATACCCAGACTTTATAGGCCACAGGAGTCTTGGTCCTGGACATAGTCATGAGGACAGCTTGTCCAGCAAACATATTTGCATTCAGGTAGCACTATGACTTCCAGCCAGGGATGTGGAAGTAGCAGTGCACTCCTGGCAGAGGTGGTTCTTGTGGTTGAGGTCAACACTGAGCTGACTACTCTACCAAGCACAGCACACACCTGTCCAAGATGCCAGGATGTAGAGATAACAGAGTACTTGACTGTGGTCATGTAGTCACATACACATTGAAAAAAAAAATCACTTGCCCGTACTACCTCACACATACAGAAACACACACACACGCACACACGCACACACGCACACACGCACACACGCACACACACACACACACACACACACACACACACACACACACACACACACACACACACACACACACACACACACACACGTAAGCTATCTAAATAGTACTGTTGAGTGCTATACCTTTGTTGTTACTGGCCCTGAACACAGTATACTCTAATAGATGCATGTGTTTCTTACTCGCACACACTCAGTTCTTTGGTGTCAGCCTTGCCCTACTAACCCCCCACCCCCCCGGGTAAATGTGGCTGATGACTGTGCCCTATGTGTCTGATGCATATGGTGAATTGCTAATGCTTGCTTACTCACAAGCTTGCATTTATCAATATATATTACAGAAGAAAAGTTATTGATTTCCTGTTCCTACTCATTTGTGAACGATTGTTTTTATAACTGTTGAACCTCATTGTATTTCAGTTAATATTATAAGCAAAGTAGTGGAAGCAGTAGCTACTTCAGTCTTGTCTCTTGATGTAGTTCTGCAAATGAGGGTATAATTCACCTGTTCCATGTTTTACAGATGATGGTCTATTGAAATGTTTGATGCACAGCATTAGAAAACATAACTGCACATTGCAAAAATCATGCATACGAGATATTATTGACATAAAAGTACACCTCAGGCAAATGCTCTGCTTAGGGGTATATACATATTTCCATATGAGAGTACTCTGTTATGTAACTTTATTTTCATTACATAGTTCACACTTACCTTGTCATTACTGCAGGTAACAATAGTGCCCTTGGGGGTTGTTCCTGTCTGATCCTATTATAACACAGCCATTACATGGTTAAGTAAAGGTTGTGGAGTTTGATAAGCAACAGTTTTTCTATATGTATATGCACGGTATCCTAGTCTTTGATCTAGGTAATGATTGTGTGTGATATCTTCTGCCTCTTAGCCAGTGCCAGTATATACTGTACATGCCACTGTCTACCAGAACCATCTGCAGATGGTTTTTCCTTAGACTCTTCATCTGTGTCTGCAGCAGCTGCTGCTGCTGCTGTTGGCCCTGCCTATGGTGCTTGAAATTGTGGTCCTGTCTCTTGCTGTCCTTGAAGCTGCATCCTGACAATTATACTCTGTAACATGGCACAGACTGTAATTATTTCAGCAGAGGTGCCTAAGTCATACTGCAGAGCACTTTCTCATGTGTCTAGATACTGGAACCTTGAATTAAGCAATCCATACACATATTCTATAATATTCCTAATTTGAGCATGGGCCTCATTGTATCCTTGCTCATTGAGGTTATGTGAGTTTCTCGTGGGTGTCAAGAGTCAGGGCTCCAGTGCATAACCTGCATTCCCTACTAGATTTCCTTAAGGAATAACACCCCTAGCACCTGGTGTACAGCTCACAGGTGTGCCATATGTGTGAGCAATGAAAACTGCCTGGGCTACCGGCACAAACATTGTAGATGATCCCTTGGGAATTACAGACATCCTAACAGTTTATAGAGGGAAAAAGTTTTCTGTGGATGTACTTCCTTTCCTCTTTACCAGGTGGAGTTTTATTTCTATGTGTGTGCAATATATGGCCCCATCTCTTCAAGAAAGTGTGCTACTGCATAGAATTCCTGCATGGTCCTTTCTCTCTCATGTGAGGTTTATGGAAAACAGATGAGATCCCTAGCATGTAGTAGCATTGTATTCAACAACTGATGTAATATTCTAGAGGCTGATGAATGTGATACCCCTAATATATCCCCTATGGGGTCTCTGGAAAGTACCAGTAGCTAATGCACATAATGCTACACATACCTTTGTTTCCACTGGGATAGGTTCTCCATGATTTCCCTGGGCCCTGAGGTGGGAGCAGAAAAGGTTGCATATTTCCTCCAGTGCTTCCCTGTCCACCTTGTATCCATCAGCAATTTCTGTGTTGTCTAGTCCATGGTAAGTTAAACAGAATCTAAACTCCCTTATTCTTCTTGTCCAAGGTCTGGCAGCAGCAGCACTAGCACCCTTGTTTAAAGCCTGTAGCATATACAGCATAATAATAGCAGCAGCAACCCCTAACATGCTTTTTTTCTCTCAGGTGTAATTGTGCCTGTATTCCATAGAGTTTTGGTGTTAGGGCAAATGGCTACACTATGAGTACATGATTGCTTTATAGCTTCCTGAATAGCTCCGCCATGTTGGATTGGTTAATTTGCATGTACTTTAGCTCTTTATGCTGTCATTAACATATTCTGTTGTTTGCTTTTGTTTTGCAATTTAATGAATACCAAATAGCACAGTATCATGCAGTTTTTAATGAATCCATCCATACATTAACAAATACAAGAGAAAAAACACTCACAAGATAGTCCCTTCAAATAAACATCCCTAAACTACCTAAAGTCCTATGCAATAAAGACTCTGGCAATTAATGTAGTCCATTGATGGCAATAAGAAATATTATTCCAACATAAGCAAAAAACACAGACAGCATCGATAAATAATTTCTGTGGGCCTGATTTTATGGAACGTGAAATATTTTGTACTGTAAGGCAAGGAAACTGTTCTTGTCTTGTAGCTTTGTCACTCATCACAAATTTCATTTCTTACACCTACAATACATCTTCCATATATCTCACACACTATTCTATGTATTCCAATTGTGTGTGGATAACTGTGTGTGTGTGTGTGTGTGTGTGTATGTGTGTGTGTGTGTGTGTGTGTGTGTGTGTGTGTGTGTGTGTGTGTGTGTGTGTGTGTGTGTGTGTGTGTGTGCGTGTGTGCGTGTGCGCGCGTGCCCAAGAGTGTATGTGTTTTCTATTTTTAGTTCATTATGTAGTTCATAGGTTCATAGGTAGGTACTAGGCTATCTGCCTGAAGGCATTTATACGCCTAGCCAGAATGTGTTGGCTTTCGCCGCCCCCTTAGATTAGTTCCCTGTGCCTCTGTCCAACAGAGCCACTGAAGTGATCCCCGGGGTAAACATTCTGTTTCTCATCCACTCGTCAAAGTTTCTTTTGAAGAATGTTAGCGAGGAGCTCTGCCTAATGTAGATTGGAATCTTGTTCCAAAGCATGGGAAGTCTCTGGGACAGGAATCTATCCCTCCAGCATGTCCTATTTATTGTTGTGGTGAGGTTTAGATCCCTAGAGCATTTGGCTCAAGGGGATAAGGTTTTCTTTAGGTGGAGCATGTCCATCAATTCAGGGTTGGACATGGCCTTGTATGTCAGGCAAAGATCACCTCTGAGTAGGCGATATGCAACTGAGTACAGCTGGAGTTTCTTCAGTCAAGCTGCATAAGGCATCTGTTTGGGGCCAGTGATCCTCTTGGTGAGGTACTTCTGTGGTCTTTCCAGCTGTTGCAGGTGTCTTGTAAGGTACATCCCAAATGGGGCGTTGTACTCTACGATGGGTCTGATGAGTGATGAGTAGAGGGGCACAATGACCTCTTTTGATCTGGATGCAAACCCTTTTGTGATTAGGTGGGCCACGTAGAAGGATTTTCTAACCACTTTGGCAATGTGATTATCAAAGGTGAGATTACTATCTTCTTGGGTCCCAAGATCCCTTATTACGTCTTCCATATTTAGGGGCCTACCACCTATGTGGTAGTTTGTGGGTACTTTGTTTTTTCCAAAGGGGATGACTATGCACTTTTTGGCATTTAGCTTGAGGCCATGATTTTGACACCAGGTATCCGTCTCAGTTAGACCCTTTTGGAGGATGTCTGTGTCAGCCAGAGAGTCAATTATAGCCCCTAGTTTGCAGTCGTCTGCGAACTTGGTCAGCCATAGTCCTCCTGTGCTTTCCTGTTCCTCTGAGAAGTATATGCTGAACCAGAGGGGTCCTAGGACTGAGCCCTGGGGAACGCCACTTGTAACCGGTTTAGAGACGGACCTAGCTCCTGCAACCTTAACCATGTGGGTTCTGTCCATGAGCCAGTTGGCAACCCATCTTGTGACATATGGGGGTTTAGGCTCAGGCTGGTGAGCTTGTCTATAATACCAGAATGGGGAATGGTGTCGAAGGCCTTAGTGAGGTATAGGTAGGCTGTCTGTACCACCTTTCCCTCATCTATAGCCTTGGTAACAGTCTCAAAGAAGTCCACCAGGTTTAGGAGGCATGATCTGCCCTTAACAAAGCCGAACTGGGTAGGGTCCAGTGTTTGGAGGTTCCCAATGTCTCTGTTAATGAGTTCCATTATGATGCACTCCATAGCCTTGCAGACCAAGCTAGTCAGGCTTATAGCATGATAGTTCCCGGGGTCTGTTGTGGCTCCACCTTTGTGGAGAGGCTGAGTTTGAACAGTGTGTTTAGGTGAGGGGTTAGTTCATCTTTGAGCTCATGTAGGATGCAGCCTGGGACACCATCCTGTCCCACTGATGCTGTGTTTTTGGCTTTGGAGAGGGCTGTTTTAATGAGTGTCTGTGATTTCAGGGACTCTACATTCTTCTGGTATGGTTATGGGCCCTTTTGGGGGTGGGGGGGTGAAGGTTGCACTGAACATGTCTGCCAGGATGTTGGTGATATCCGTCGGTTCAGTATATTTGTTTGCCATTCTGCCCTAACTCCGAGCAGATCTGAGCATTGCCACTTAGATTCTTGACATAGTTAAAGAATGCCTTGTGGTTATCTTTGGAGTCCTTGGCAATTTTTCTTTCAAAGCTCACCTTGGATGATTTTATGAGGGATCGTAGTTTCTTGCTAATACTGATCAGGGATGTCTTCCCTTCTTGGGATTTTACTCTTTTCTGTGCAACTTTCCTCCTTCTATTGTATAGCTTGTTTATGGCAGGAGTCTACCAGGTTGGTTTCCTTTTCTTGGAGGAATGAGTTTTGGTTTTGCTTGGTATGGCACAATCCATGCATTCTTGTAGGTGTCCGTAGAATGCATTAGTAAAGGATTTTGCAGCTTGGACAGCATTATCCTTCAGCATGGGGGCTTTGAAACTTTCCACCTCAGTCTTAAGTAACGTGAAGTTTGCTTTTGAAATGTTTTTTATGGTGGCTTCCTTGTCCGGGGGTGGGGGCAGAATGTGGCTATCCAAAATGTTTTGTTTATGTTCAGATCTAGCCAGCGAAGGTTGACCTCTGGTGTGGAACACCGGTCACCCATGTTGGTGATGACAGGTCCAGTATGTTGTCACCTCTGGTGGGAGTGTTGACCAGTTGAACCAGGGTGTTTGAGTTTATAAATTCTAGGAAATGTTGGGCAAGGGAGTTAGTACTTGAGTAGTTCTCCCAGTTAATGTTTGGGTAATTGAAATCACCCAATATTAAGGTGTTTGTTGGGACCTTTATGTTTCCCAGTGTTTCCAGAAATGCGGAATGGGGGTCCTGGGACATGGTGGGTGATCTGTAGCAAGCTACAATTTGAATTGCAGTTTTGTCCATTGTTAGTTGCACGTGGATGATCTCTGAAGCATCATGCTGTGCCACTAACCTGGAGGTGTGGGTGTCCTTGATGAATATGGATACGCCCCCACCTTTTGTATTTCAGTTTGGGTTCTGTGGCCAAATTGTAAGGTATGAGTTGTAGCTTGGTAGTGCTGGGGTGCTCTCTGGAGCCTTAAACCAGGTTTCTGTTACTGCACATATATCGATTTTCTCTATACTGAGGAGTGCCTTGAGTGCGTGCATTTTGAGGTTTAGACTTCTGGCATTGAGTAGCATTACCCTCAGTTATTTGTTACTTGTGCTATTTACAGTGGTGGGTTTGTCTTTTGAGCCTTGCCTAAAAAAGGCATTATGTAGGTGGCAAGACCCTTGGCCAGTATTTGAAAGCCTAAGGGTGAAGCAACAAAAGATACATGAGAAGTAATGAGGAAGAAAATTTTCAAGGGGGGCGATTTTTTCCTGCACCAAAAAAACAGACAAGGAGGTATTAGCGAAACAAAGCAGTTACACTACAGTGAATTCTGCAGGTAGGGTGGCAGACAAGGACTACGACACCGGGCCTCCTAACACCCAAAGGCCAGACAATGACGCCACTCTAGAAATAGCCCCTAGTACAGGACCTAGTATAAGCAGCTTTAAAGGTTTCAATGTGTATAATTACACCGATACCCCTGTCACTAAAGACTTCATATCACTTTTCAGCAAAGGTATGAAGTTTATACCCACGGTCAAGTTCAACTTGTTTGACGTTATTAAAGAAATAAAGTATTTTTGTAGAAGGCTCAATCTGGCTATTCAATTCAATGACTGTCCAAACATGACAGTCGACAACACGAATTCCAATATTTTAAAAGAAAAAAGTACATATATCCCAACTATGAATACGCAAGTCCACACATACGAGAAAATGGTGTGTCATGACATTTACCATCTTTATAAAGATATCAAAAATGACAACAACTTTGGTAAAGCTTATTCAGACAATTTAACTACAAATGAGAGAACTTGTTTGAAAGAATTAATTATTAACAAAGAGATAAGAATCATGAAACCGGATAAGGGTGGTGGTGTCGTGATATTTGACAATATACAATATTATAATGAGATCCACAATATTTTACATGACTCAGGTAATTATGAAAAGGTGTCTTTAAACCAGATTCATGGTGGATACAGGTACATTGACAATGCTTTAGAAGAATACTTCATTGACAATCGCATTACCAGCGAAATATATGAATATGCAAAAACTGACTATCCAGTGTTGGCACATATTGTCGGTATCCCAAAGATACACAAGAACCAGACCAAACCACCCTTTAGACCTATTATCTCTGGATCAAAGTCAAAGACATTTAAGATAGGTACCATCATTGACCAATGGACCAAGCACATCTACAATAAGGTCAGCCATTTGGTCAAGGATTCATGGGATTTCCTTGGTCAATTAAATATGGACAAGTGGGACGACAACCTCACGTTTTTAACAATTGATGTCCAAGACCTCTTCTCTAGTATACCCGTGACCACGGGGCTGGAATATTTCTGTAGCAGTCTAAGAAAATATTCAGGTAGTAGCTGGGACAGAGTGAATTTGATAATGGACATGATGTCTTTGGTGTTAGATCACAACTATATAGAACATCAAGGTGAACTATATAGACAATCCAGAGGGGTGGCAATGGGAGCATCCTGTGCTCCTGTCTTTGCTAATCTGGTCATGTTAGAGTGGGAAAATTTATATATATTCCCAAGTGATTATTACAAATACATCAAGTTATACACCAGATTCCTGGACGATGTATTCATCATTTGGACAGGACCTACTGAGATCATTCCCATTTTTGTGGAATATCTCAATAACACCACGGATTTCCTTAAATTCACGTTCCAACAAGACAATAAGGGCATTGCGTATCTAGACACGTGGATAGGGAATACTGGTACAGGGTTTGTGTCAAGACTATACAGGAAGCCAACCTTTTCGAATGATTACATTCATTTTACCAGTTGCCACCCACGTCACATTTTCAAAAGCATTGTGAAAGGTCAATGCATTAGAGCAGCAAGGATGTCATCAACTGCTGAAGATATGAATAGTGAAATGGATAGAATTACACAACTTTTTATAGAGAGGAATTACCCCAAGAAACTATTGAATGATATTACTTCATATGTGAAAACACAATGGGGAAATAAATATATACCATTATTAGGGAGGCAAACTGGGCCACAAGAAAATCAAAGTGGGGCCTTCAACAAACATGTATGTGTCATCCTATTCAATCCTTTCGTCAACCAGATCAAGGACATCTTGAAGAAGAATTGGAATATTATTAGTTGTTCAGGTACTGTAGGTAGCATAGTTGGCAATGAGATACGCACTGTGTTTAAAACCGGTAACAACATCACGAGAATTTTGGAATGTGGAATACAACATGATAGGAAAATGAGTGTAAAAGGGACCAGTAAATGTGGAAGATGCAATCAATGCACCCACATAAATACAACTGACATTATTAGACTGAACAATATTATGAAAACAAAGATAATATGCAAGAAAGGTAACTGTAATTCTCAACACCTAGTTTATATAGCAACATGCAAAGCGTGTCCGGCCTTTTATATAGGCAAAACTGAGAGGATGCTAAAGAAACGGATATACGAACATACGTACAAAATAAAAAAACAAGATAAGAAAAATGCACTATACAGGCACATCCACGACAAAGGCACCGATCACAAGTTTTCCTTCTCCATAATAGACCAAGTTGATATTAAAGATAAAGGAGGAAACTGGAAGACTTACCTGGCATGGAAAGAAAGCAGATGGCAAATCTGTACAGACGCCACCACACTGCCAGGGATTAATGATTTTATTAGTTTGAAACCACTGTTAGCATGTAACTAAGAATATTTGTATCATCTTTTTCAACCTATTTAACTAGGTCCAAGTGCGTATGACATAAGGATGCAACAAATTGTGCCATCATAGTACGAACATCAGGGAGGTTAGGGATCACCTAAAGTTTTATCACAAGCGTTATGCTAGTTTTTATTAGTTTTTTTAAATTGTTTCTTAATAGTTTTTAAACAGTATGTTTATAGTACACTTGAAAATCAGTTAGATTCTTAGATTCTTAGTTAAGCATAATGAAATAGTAGGATCAATGAGTAGTTACCACATGTTTTTGGTTCTCATTCATTTTTTCATTTTTTCACACTGTTTTTTATTGGAGGATCCTAGCAGCTACAAATTGACAAATATTAATATATTTTTATTTTATTATATTTCAATTATATAAATATTATATAAATATTTTTATCACAAAAACATTTTTATTACATTTATATTTATATCAATATTTTATTGTTATTAAATTCTTATATAATATATATTTATATTTATATATTTATATAAATAATGTTTTAGTATTTATGGTTATTGAACAAGTGTATAGAGTATGTTTTGTGGACATCACCAGCATATACTAAACGCTATAGCACTTGTTGGTATAAATTTCAGTATACATTTGAATATCACGGCTGCTTTAAGAAAGAGAAGGTGTTTTGAATGAATTATGAATTACTAATTAGTTAGTTAATTAATGGCGCCAAAACTGGCTTAAAAGAAAAGGTTTGATGTATGGCAAATGGTTCTGATGAAATCTGTATAACAGATGAAAGCGCTAAACCCGTGTGTGTATGTTCTACCCGTTTTTTCCTGTTTCGTGCAATAAAGAGCATTGTGTTAACTTCTGTACCGGTCTCGAGTGTTTGGGGTTCTACTTGCCACATTTTGGACTGTTGTTGTGATTAATCTACGCTCCTATTATCCAGTATTTGAAAGCCTAAGGGTGACAGGTGCAAGCTGCCTCTAGTAAAGCAGCATGGCTTGCCGAGCATGTCACCCCAGGGGCTCAGACACTGTATCCCCTTTGAATGACACCAGAAACTTAGCCAATTGTTGAAATCAAGAATCTTTTCTTTATACCATGGTATCATTCTTAGTGAGGGCAGAATGCTACTCAGCATCAGGGTCATACCAGCCTGAACTACGTGATCATACATACAGTGAATACCTAAAATGCAATTTCTAAAAAAAAAAAAAGAAAAATAATGAAGTTATCAAGGCTCCTCTCTCCCAATGCACAGCTTTAAATGTTGCAAGTGGTTCCACAGTTACCACACTCCCCCACGTGCATATATGTGTTGGGATTTAAAGTCAAGTGCTGCACAGGTACAGCATCAAGGTGGCCACTACATGACAAGCCACATAGCTAATCATCCATGTATTAAGCATTGAAGAGTACTGGCAGGCTAAGCAGAAGGCTGTGTATTAAACAGAAGCATAGTCCTAATGGAAAACACAATGCTAGGCTGCTTCATACCTAGAGGAGATCTGCAGTGGGACATGTGACCGACATGATGAAATCACAATGAATGGCAAACTATGAGTAACTCCTAACATGGTTGCATCAATGCTTGCTCATGTACACAGTGTAAAGCTGCATCTCATGCTTAGACAGCACAAGAAGGGCAGCATAGCTGCCAATAAATAGACCACTGTGAGGCTGCACATCCAAATGCCAACAGTGTCCATCAAGTGGTCAGAAAATGATGTATAATGTTAATAAATTACAGACAGGGGTGTATGCACATACATTCAGAAGCTGAACGATTGATAATTGGGTGAATAAAAAATAGGCTGACAAATTAGAGAAGCAAAACACCAGACTGGGGAGTGGGTGGGGGTCTTGGCACAGTCCAGAGGAAATGATTCTAGGCATCACTCACATGGATAAATGATACTCGGGTCTGGTTGCTCTGCCAGTGACCTGCCTGTCATGCAACTCCATGAACCATTCTAGAAGCTGATCCCTCTTGTCAAGCTGGGAATACAGTTGAACACTACAATTCAGTCACCACCAGCCTCTAAACCTGAATATGAGAGATCAGGGCAAGGCCCTCTGTACTACTTTCATAAAAGAAGCCTTTACTCTTCCTGATATGTACCCACAGACAGCACCAAGTACCCCTAACGATCACTATTGTGACCCTCATGAGAAGCAGTTGTGCTTTTCATTGGAAGGAGACACAGTACTAGACACTTTCAATGGTAGACTGAGGTGAACATGACTGAACCTGCTCTGCTGCAACTGGACCTGCAGAAGAAAAACACAGCTAAAAGCATATCACACACACATGGTAGCAATAAAATTGTAGTTGTATAGTGGACTGCCACAGACATTATACACATCCTACTGTTAGGAGAGTTGCTGCTGTCTCTTGTGACATCAATTTCCTCTCCTCCACCATGGCAAAATAAAATGTAGTCTTAGGAAGACGTATAAAACAGGGAGCAAAACAATCTAGTACTGAAAAAAGTTAAACAAAATGGTTGCAATATGTCAATGTCAATCACTCTCTATCTTCTGAAGCAGGTTAGGGCAGCCCCAGCTCAGATTACTGTGACAATGTTGCTACTGCTCATCACAATGGTTGTTGCCAGTGACATCATTCACCATCCTTGCAAGTTCATGCCAGGCATCCACCTTCTGCAATGGTTCATCATACTTCCATAGCTGGTGTTCTTGAAATCCATGTGTAGAAAGTCAAGAAAACCTTTCTCTCCCTGGAACACCATGCTGAAGTTCTGCATTTTAGTGTGCCTGAAGTAGAAATGGTTACTCAGTTAGGTCAGCCTAACCAACAAAATGTTAGCCATGAGAACATGAGTGCACATCTTAGTTCACAAATCACAGTGCTATTATATCTTCAAAGCACAGCAGCATGGTGCTTTGGGTGTACACATACAATGTGTACTAGTGTACTAGTCACATGTATTGTGATTAATGTCTGGGTTATGTAATGTGTTATAGTGACTATACAGAAAAGTGTCTCTAAGTAGCCTTATTATGATAACTAACACACCATGTGGCCCTTGTTAGCATGACGTAAAGTTCCATTGTCATGTTGTGCAACCTCTCTCATTGCTCTACAACTGTGAAATTCAGGAATTTCAAGGGGGCAGTCTCTAGACTTTAATCTTTACAGTTAAGGGAGGAGAAAGAGAATTTAAAAAGGAATCCCACCTGGTAAAGAGTGCTCCAGATCATGGACAACAGTACTTTTCTGACTCAAAACTTGGGATGCCTCATTAGAATGCACATGCATGGTTTTGTAGTTCTATCCCTTCCTTGCTGCCTATGGGCATAAATGCTACCACCCTGTTCATGGTCATTTATCACATCATGATCACTGGTGCTGCTCAAGGCCACCAGATAGTATTCCCCATCATGA
Organism: Protopterus annectens; assembly: GCF_019279795.1. Lineage (NCBI taxonomy): Eukaryota > Metazoa > Chordata > Ceratodontiformes > Protopteridae > Protopterus > Protopterus annectens. The sequence goes on from NC_056735.1 coordinate 1,968,387,007, forward strand.
TGAATACTCACAATTCCATAGTTCTACCTCTTCTTTGCCACAGACCTCACTGAGCTCTGACACCATATACCAACACAATGGATACTGACAATGGTTCCATCATAGCAACTTGACCACACCACTGGAGTATGAGATCCTTAACTCCCCCAGCCTTTCAAAGTATGTGACTACCATATCAACTGCCATGACTATTCCATTTCATAGTGTTGTAGTCATACGTCACTGGGTTCCCCCAACCATGTTCATGACCCTACCTCATGTCATAGTGTTGCAGTCACCTGTCACTGTGTTTACTTAACAACCTGTGCAAGTGATGATAAAGTTACCCTGTCCACCGCCTAACGTGAGTGAGTATGGTTATGTGCAATGAATAGCATGGCCATTCCATAAACTGCTCTGTATATTTTGGGTATGATAGTACATGCATCACTTTATTCTGTGTTGTCTGTATTATGGCCCATACTGGTAGACCAGGTTCTGCCTCTTTGCCAGTGCTATAATGCAATGCACCCTCCTTTGCCCTGGCTGTGGCACTGCTACCGCTGCTATATCTTCCACACCAGACTAAGCACCCTACCTTTCTACTGTTGGCACAGTCTGGACAGAAGGTCCTGCCAAGATGTTATCCTCCCACTCTAAGTGTACAATGTTATTATAGTGCAGCACTGCAAACACAGCAAAATTCTTGCAGCAAATCTCAGGACTGTATTGGAAAGCCCATTCTTATGTATAAAGGCAGCAACCATCTCAAGTAATACAAACACCTGCTCCATTATATTATGTGTTTCAGTTTGTGCTGCATTATAGGCCATCTTCTCCATGGTCTTGTTGTTGGAAATGGAGGTCATCAAACAGGGATTTAAAGTATATCTTGCAACACCTGATGCAGACAACAAACAGCATATTAAATGAGGCATTTTCCTCCATACTTGTTACTCCTGAGTATGGACCAGTCTATATCTCCAATGCAGACACTTTCCAACTAGATGGCCCTTTGTTAAATCGCCAGGAAGGATCTTTTGTTATAAGTCAGCTGTGCGCCAAATGTGAGACTCATGGGAACTGCCTGGGTGGTCCACAGACTTGTTATAAATAATGCATGACCCTGTGTTAAATCACCAGGAAGGATCTTTTGTTATAAGTCGGCTGTGTGCCAAATGTAGGACTCATGGGAACTGCCTGGGTGGTCCACAGACTTGTTATAAATAATGCTGTAAGCATTATAGATAATCTGTCAGTTAAGGAATATAAGGCCTTCCTGTTAATGTACTACATTCCATCTGCATCATATGCTGTTTTCTTGGCAATGTGTGCATAACTAATGACTCCCAGGACCTCAAGCAAATGGACAATGTCATAATATGTCTATATATTGATGGTTCTCTTCCCTGTACTCTAATGGAACCTGGGATACTTCCCGCATGTTAAAACATAATGCTGATGAATTGGTTCAGGTTTCATGAGGTTGAGACCTGTGATATCCTTAATGCATTCTCGTCAGATCTATGAAATATTCCTATAGCTAAAATTGTTAAAACTGCACATACCTCAGTATCCATTTGTGGCCAACACAGTTTGACAATGTCCTGTATGTCTCCTTGTCCATAAGGAAATGGACACTCAGGTGGCTGTATAACAGGTATTGTCTGTACCTCCACCACTGGAGTGGATGGGCGATATTATAGGGCATTGGCTCTAATGGAGGCCATTATCACATGCTGCTACACAACAGCTATTGCTACTGCTACTGCTACTGCAAACATTGCTCACCTCATGTAAACAACTCTCCTTCATTAAAAAAGGTATGTATTGTGTCGCAAATCACCTCTTTTATACACTTGTGTATTTGTCTGCCATTTTTGATTTTTGTCATTTGCATACATTATGTGGCTTTCTTGCTGGGAGTTGGTTGTATACCATAATGGACTCCATCAGCATACACTGCATGCCACACTGTTTTTGGCCTTGTGTGATCATGTTGTTTATGTCCCCGAATCACCAGCATCCAGAGAATTCCTTCAATCAACATTAATTTGTACTGTACAATGCACTCAATGTCTGGAAATATTGGCTACAATGAGCTATGCCATGCATTATCCTCATTATGAAACATAAATACAAATTATTACATATTGCTGCTTGATTTGGTAGCTTTTATTTATTCAGAATTCATAACAACATAATTAACCCTTGTGGAAAGCCAATTATTTCAGTGGAATGACTTGGAAAGGGCATATATTCATCACATGTAGCACAGATGGATCACATGTGTTCTTGTGCTTTAACTACTGCTGTCACTAGCTTTTGTATTTCATAGGGGATTACAGCTGCATATATCCACCTATAATAGACATGCAATGTCATTACAGATGACGCTAAGTACTGAGAAACCTGGTTTTAAGCTTTACTTCCTGAGGAATCCATGTATCACATTTTTCCACTGCTGTGAACCATACAATAAAAAAATTGGACCTGCATTAGTAATACAGAAGACAACATTAAAGAATTTCAAGGCACAATGTCTCATAAAATAGATGGACAGTGATTAACTTTGTGGCCTTCAGGGATAAAGCCCTGATTATTCTCCAGATGGCACAACTTTAGCTAGCTGCTCAAACACTTTTTCAAAGGGAATGAGGGTAGTGACAGTTGAGGGGGCTGATGGTAGTTCACCCACATCTGCAAAAAGGGGCTACTGCTGGCTGGGGGGGGGGGGAGACAGTGACCAGTTCTTGCTTTCAAGGCTTGGAGTACAGCAAAGTGGGGATAGATAGCATGTTCGGAAGTATTCATATGTAAGCATGATGTGGAATTCCCAGCCACAGCAGGAATTGAAAGACTTAAAAGTATAAAATACCAATCCCCCTGGTGGAAGACAGCACCATTCCCAATTCCTAATCTCACAAAGAGAGAACTAAATGGTCTCTCATCTCTGAGGGAATGAATTGGTCAGTAGGTGTTCTAAGGGGTAGTCAGATGTTCAAAGTGGGTATCTGACCACCAAAAAAAGTAAAGAAAAGAAAAAATATATATGCACATCTAATATTGCTTATATATGTTATTGTGTACTGAATCTTTAAATATCTTGTGAATAATCTTTTACTGATTCAAAATAGTACTGCCAGGTATTGTAAGTCCATATAACTGCATGTGAAATGTAGTGTGACACTAATCTGGATATTCTCACTCACAAATAAGATCAATCTTCTGAAAATAAGACAAACAGAAAATAACGGTTTAAATTGCCTTCAGCTCCACAATTAACTTCACCCCCTTTCCACTGTTACAAATCTTATCAAATCTAGGAAGTAGTAAGACTAGAGAAAGTTCTACTAAACTCAAATTATTCAGTTTTAATCTATTTCAAATGGTATATTATTTTTGTATTCTGTTATATTTTCTCTCACCTTACCTAAAGTTTCATACTTTATATTTCTGATAAGGTTATTTGTGTTAATGTTTCTAATGCATATATTTATTTTCAAATCAATAAAACTAAAAACTGGATTAATAGCTACAAACCTGTTTACCTTACAACTGGACTGTACATGTAATGGGTCCTTCGTGGACTTTTCTGGTTACCATCTAAATCAATCAATCAATTAATAAATTAATTAATGAAAGTTATGACATGAGATAGGCTAAGGAAATACTGCAGGGTAGGTGCCTCTAAGCTTAATTTTGAAGGTGTTCAAGAGATAAGTTATTGCTGTATAGTCTTTGCCATTAACTTCCTGTAAACTGTGAATCATTTCTTGGATTTTTGGCTAATGTCAAAGTAGTCACTAATACAGTTTTCTGTAATTCCTAGGGCAAAATGTAAAGGTGGGATATCACCAAATAGTACTGCCAGGAGGCTACATAGTGGCCACTTTAGCTCCAAATATTTAAAACACGGTTGTTATTAAAGGAGGGGTATCCAAAAATGATCTTACTAGAAGAGGCAGTCAGGAACTACAGGGCACCAGCTAAGAAAAGCTACTTGTGGACATTGCCTGGAAAGACACAACTCTGCAACTAAAACATGGTCAGAACTATTCATATACTATCTGCTGATTAAACATGTACTTTTATTAATTGACACTGGCTTACTGAGAAAGTCTGATTGGGTAGGAGCCGATTTTCAGGGTAGGCCTGGGGAAAAAGCTCCAAAGTATTACAAGACATTTTAAGAACAGTAATTGTACAGTCTTTAAAAATAATACAAAAATAACTGCAATTATAGCAAATTAGACATAATGTGAAAAACATTGGTTAAGAAGAGATGCAAGTTATATGACAATGATTTAATATTTAGAGAAATTGTATCCAGTTTAAAGAGAAATTAAAGGTAAGTTAGCATAATACAAACAGGAATTGTAATATAAAGTGAGAGAAAAGCAGGCTTATGGTATATTTAGAGAGATTTTAGCTCACTTGAGAATTCAGTCACATTGGTAGGGGAGTTTAGAATAATTTTTTTTTTTAATCTTTGTGAATATTTACCTTTTGTGGCAAATGATAGCATATATATGAATTAGGCTTAATAGGCTTCATAAAAGTGTGTTTCAGAACTTCTGAGCTTGGGCCTTCTGAGGCAATTGTTTAAGATAATGTCCGAGTTTGGTTGTTTAGATACTGGGTGCATTTTTAATGAGTATCTGGAAAAGCAATCAGTTTAGTAAAGCAGGAGGCTGAGACATGCTTATACAATGTAGTCAATGGACATTGCAGTATTCTCAGTGCTTATATTGTACCTGGTAACTTCGATGCCCGTTACTGTGCTCTGTCCAGAATCTATGTGTACCACCTGGTGACAGGATGCAGCCATCATTCTAAACTACCAATTTTTGAAAATAATCTTTGCTGGCCTGTATATGGAAGCTGGTAAAAGATTGGTCCTGAATACAACCTTCTCCTAGTGACAAAGAATGGAAACGCTTGGATTGCCTAGGAATTTGCAGTTTTGGGAGCTGGTATTCAAAAGCAAATCTTTTTTGTACAAACAGTTCCTTTGCTGCCCAATTAATTCTCAACCGTGTTCCATTCCTTCAAGTGTGGTCTCAGCTAAAGCACTTCTTTGTGAAATAGTGTGAATGGACTACAAAGACTGTATCTGAAAGGGACTGTACTCTCACGTTAAAAGTGTAGGTCATTCACTATGGATAAAAAATAATACTAAAGTATCAATAAAACCAGTAACTGGCCTGCACACTGCCAGGGAAGACAGTTGCTTGTTTCTCCACCAGCTCATCTTAGTTCCCCCCACCACTTAGCAGCTTGTTGCAACATCTACATCGAGCTTCGTGCTGTAGTCACTAATTTATCATAAACAACAAACATCAAAAGACATAGAAGTAGCAGGTAAAGGCTTATTCAATTCTTGACAGCTCTTGGATTACAAGTTTATGACATATAAATTAAAATAGTGTAACAACATTTAAGGAGGTCTGGCATTGACCTTTGTTTTAGACAGATAATTTTCGTGCACACTGTGGTCAAGTTGGTTCTACCCACTCCATTTGCCCTCTCTATGCTCAGGCTCACTCCAGTCCCCATCCCCCATAGCCTACCCACCCCCACTATGCATACATTTATTTTGAACAAGCCACTCCCACACCTTTACATCAACCAATCAAACAACGTCTTCCTCTCAATCACACTAGACTCATCAGATAACCCCTACTTGTTCACTAATTTACACAACACTTCATCCCGAATACCCCTTCACTCACCCTACTTAATCACCAATCAAATACATTAAATAGTTATAATTTTGATCGTCTTTTTCTTCCACGCTGCCAGGTAAACTGAATAACAGTACTGGCTATAATTTTCACATATTGTAATACACTCTGGATCCTCTACACCATACAACAATGTTACCCTTCTGTGCTACTATGCAAATAACCCTCTCACTATCAGCTCATCTAACCACATACCATACACACCTGCCCTAGTCAATATCCCTCCATATGACTCCTTTCCCTTACCCATCACAAATTAAACCCACACACTTTGTGATATCACCGGCTAGCTATAATACATCATACATTCGTCAAGCCACCTTTATTTTACTCTGAGCAAACACTTCATATCACATCTCTCTTAAGTATGATAAGTTCATAACTAAACTCCTGAATAATCTGACAAACATAGTATCTCAACTTACACCTAGTGGTGACATCCACCCAACCCCTGAACCCAAAAGTAAAACAGTGCAACACTGTAACAAATCCCACTTACTGCCCTACAGAGTACTTAGCCTGCCCTGGAAAGGATCCGATCTGTTCATAGGTTCATAGGTGTGTACTAGGCTAATGGCCCAGGAGCCTTTACAAGCCTAGCGCATAGGATTACCCTGGCATTGTGCCACCCAACCTTAGTTCCCAGTGCCTCTGTCGAGTAGAGCCACTGGAGTTATCCCCGGGGTGAATTTTCTATTTCCCATCCACTCATCAAGATTTCTCTTGAAGAGGGCCAGTGAGGTGCTCTGCTTGACATGTATGGGAAGTCTGTTCCAGAGCATGGACAGTCTCTGGGTTATGAACCTGTCCCTCCAGCATGTTTTGTTGATTGTGGTAATGAGGTTGAGGTCTCTGGAGCATGTGGTGCGGAGGGATTGGGATTTCTTTAGATGTAGCATTTCTAACAGAGCTGAGTCAGACTTCACTTTGTAAGTCAAGCAGAGAGTAGGCGATATGAGATGGAGAATAGTTGGAGTTTTTTGAGTCTGTCCATATAGGACACGTGTTTAAGGCCTAGGATCCTCTTTGTGAAGTACTTTTGTGGCCTCTCCAGGTGGTGCAGGTGTCTAGTGAGGTACATGCCAAGTGGGGCATTGTACTTAATGATTGGCCTAATGAGGGAAGAGTTGAGGGAGACAGTGACCTCTTTCTTCCTGGATGCAAAACCATTAGTAATGAGATGTGCCACATAGAAGGACTTTCTGACCACAGTGGCAATGTGGTGGTCAAAAGAGAGGTTGCTGTCAACCTGTATTCCCATATCTCTTATAACTCCTTCTGTGTTCAGTGGACTATCATTGATGTGGTAATTCAAGGGAACTGGGTTTTTCCCAAGAGGGATGACGACACATTTTTTGGCATTGAGCTTAAGGCCATGGTTCTGACACCAGTTGTTGGTCTCAGTGAGACCTTTCTGTAGGATGTCAGCATCACAGTTGATAATAGCTCCCAGCTTGCAATCATCTGCGAACTTTGTCAGCCAGAGTCCCTTCATGGTAGCCTGGACTTCAGAGAAGTAGATACGAAACAGGAGAGGACCCAGGACCGAACTCTGTGGGACTCCACTCAGGACTGGTCGGCAGTCTTTCTTGGAGTCCACTACTTTCACACTGTGGGTTCTATCTGTGAGCCAGTTTGCAACCCACCTAGTGATATAGGGGTTGATGCCTAGCGTAGTGAGTTTTTCTATGATTCCTGAGCTGGGAATGGTATCAACAGCCTTGCCCAGATCAAGGTAGGCTGTATGAACCACCTTGCCTTCATCCACAGCTCTGGTGACTGACTCAAAGAAGTTGACCAAGTTGAGCAGGCATGATCTACCCTTCACAAAACCAAACTGTGTAAGATCCAGAGTTTGGAGAGCCCCTATATCCTTGCTTATTAGGTCCATGATGATGCATTCCATAGCTTTGCATATCAGACTCATCAGGCTAATGGGGCAAAAGTTCCCATGGTCTGTAGTCACTCCTCCTTTGTGGAGAGGGATGACTGTAGCAGTGCACCATTTGGTAGGGACAAAGCCTGAGGTGAGGCTGTGCTTGAACAGGGCACACAGGTGAGTTGCCAGTGCACTCTGTAGTTCATGTAGAATACAGCCAGGGATATTGGTAGGTCCCATACAAGCTGTATTCTTGGCCTTGGATAGTGTTGTTTTAACCTGTGCAGCAGTAATACTGGGTGCCTGGCACTCCTAAATATTAATCTTAGAAGTGTTCTTAACAAAGTACAGGAATTCCATGCCACTCTCTCAATCTACTCACCAGACATAGCTATACTAACAGAAATCTGGCTTAAGCCAGGGGTTGATGGCAACAAAATCATTCCTCCTGACTACGACATACATAGGTTAGACAGAATAAATAAAAGAGAAGGAGGTATAGCCATAGTGTATAAAAATAACCTCATACTAAAATCCCTAGGCCAAAACATCCCAGATTTAAAAAATGCTGAGATGCTCTGCAATAAACTTAAAGTCAACTCCAATAAACACTTAATCGTAGGACGACTCTATATTCCACCTCGAAATAACCTCACAACAATAGAACACATCCTTCATTGGATATCTATAACTCTGCTACATGAGATAGTTATTATGGGTGACTTTAATACTGACTGGTTTGCCTGTATGTCAGAAAACCCTACTAACTATATTAACCTTCACAGCTTCAGCCAAATTATTCAAGCCTCTATCAGAGTAGACAAAATATCAAAAAGGAGCTCAATCCTTGACTGGACTCTAACAAATAAACCCTCGCACTCCCTTCATTCTGGCTGTCTACCCAATAGCCCTCAGTGATCACCTGCCAACCTGTATATTTAGACAATCTATTAACCAAGTAAAACATGCTGTATCATCAAATCCAAAACAAAAGAAACTTCAACCCTCAGATCTTTATATCCACCCTTAAACACTGCAACTGGACTTGTCTACAGGTCTTAGCACTAGATTATGCTGTAGATTATTTTAACAACACTTTCCACAATACACTCAATAAATTAGCACCACTTAGGACAATAAGAATGAAGTCAAACTATATCCCATGGCTTTCTAAGGAAACAAGAACACTATTTAAACTAAGAGATAAGGCCTTGGATCTCTGGTACTCAAACAAAACTCTTACAAATCACCAAGCATATCTACAGTTCAGAAATAAAGACAAAAAACATGTTAAACAAGACAAGAAAAACTACTATAGTAACATCAAAATAAAACATCAGAATAACCCACAAAAATTCTGATCTGCAATAAAAGAAATCTTACATCCTAGCCAATCTTCAACACCAACTCCGTCATTCACAATTTAACAAATACTTCATTGAAACTATACTATTACTCTCAAAAAACAGCTTTCTCCTCCAATACTTCCATTAACATCAGACAAGGACAATAATGCCTTCTCTTTTAATTCTGTCCCAACAGATAGTATAAAAATTGCTTAAAACATAAGCAAAGAATGTTAGCAGCCAATAACTTCCCATTAGAATATCTCAAACTTTCTGCTTATGCTATCTCCTATCCTATTTCCATTCTCATCAACCGTTCTATCTCCAAACACAAAGTCCCAACCATCTGGAAAATAGCACACATAATTTCCTTACGTAAAGAAGGTAACTCAACTGAATTCTCCAATTATAGTCCTGTTGACATTCTATCCCCCCATCCCCCTATCTAAAATACTAGAAAAAGCATACACTCACAATTTATGGATTATCTCCTAGCTACCAATCTACTAGCCAAATCACAGCATGGATTTTGACCCAATCACTGCCCTATTGAGCTTTACTAACATCATCAATCAATATAGGAATGAGGGCAAAATAGTCTCAATTATCTTTGTAGATTTCTCTAAGGCATTTGACACTGTTTCACACTACAAACTGCTATCTGTTCTGTCTAACTTAAGACTTAGTAACCCTGCACTATCGTAGTTCCAAAATTATCTTGCTGGTCACCAGTAAGCTGTAAAATGGCAACATGATATCTCCCTCTACTTCCAGTTACTTTGGGCACCCCACAAGGCTCTGTCTCTTTAGTATCTTTACTAACAATCTTCACATTGCCACCCACATTGCGTCCTTAATCCAGTATGCAGGTGATTCTGCTCTTGTATGTGCAGCTCCTACACTCCAACAACTTCAAGACACAACACAGCAGTCCTTCTCTGCAGTAGTATCCTTGTTTTCTAATTCACAGCTTATCCATAATGCTAACAAAAACAAATGCACGCTCTTTCAATGCGCAAGAGCCATTGAACCTCCTCTTGTTTTCTATATCACATAGGTTCATAGGTGTGTACTAGGCTAATGGCCCTAGGCCCTTTACAAGCCTAGTCATAGGATTACTCTGGCATAGTGCCACCCAACCTTAGTTCCCAGTGCCTCTGTCAAGTAGAGCCACTGGAGTTATCCCGGGATGAATTTTTCTGTTTCCCATCCACTCATCAAGATTTCTCTTGAAGGGTGTCAGAGAGGTGTTCTGCTTGACATGTATGGGAAGTCTGTTCCATAGCATGGGCAGTCTCTGGTTTATGAGCCTGTCCCTCCAGCATGTTCTGTTAATTGCAGTAATGAGGTTGAGGTCTCTGGAGCATATGGCGTGGAGGGATTGGGATTTCTTTAGATGTAGCATTACTAACAGAGCTGGGTCAGACATGGCTTTGTAAGTCAAGCAGAGGTCGCCTCTAAGTAGGCGATATGAGTCATCAGAGAATAGTTGGAATTTTTTGAGTCTGTCCATAAAGGACAAGTGTTTATGGCCTAAGATCCTCTTTGTGAGGTACATTTGCGGCCTCTCCAGTTGTTGCAGGTGTCTAGTGAGGTACATGCCAAATGGGTCATTGTACTCGATGACTGGCCTAATAAGGGATGGGTAGAGAGAGACAATGACCTCTTTCTTGCTGGATGGAAAACCCTTAGTAATGAGCTGTGCCACATAGAAGGACTTTCTGACCACAGTGGCAATGTGGTGATCAAAAGAGAGGTTGCTGTCAACCTGTGTTCCCAGATCTCTTATAATGCCTTCTGTGTTCAGTGAACTACCAGCAATGTGATAATTCATGGGAACCGGGTTTTTCCCAAAGGGGATGATGACACATTTTTTGGCATTGAGCTTAAGGCCATGGTTCTGACACCATCGCTGGTCTCAGTGAGGCCATTCTGTAGGATGTCAACATCACTTGGGGAGTTAATAATAGCTCACAACTTGCAATCGTCTGCAAACTTTGTCAGCCAGAGTCCCTTCATGTTGGCCTGGACTTCAGAGAATTAGATACCAAACAGGAGAGGACCCAGGACTGTACCCTGTGGGACTCCACTCATGACTTGGAGTCAGCTACTTTCACACTGTGGAGTTCTATCTGTGAGCCAGTTTGCAGCCCACCTAGTGATATATGGGTTGACGCCAAGCTTAGTGAGTTTTTCTATGATTCCTGAGTGGGGAATGGTATCAAAATCATTGGCCAGCTCAAGGTAGCCTGTATGAACCACCTTGCCTTCATTCACAGCTCTGGTGACTAACTCAAAGAAGTCGACCAAGTTGAGCAGGCATGATCTAGCCTTCACAAAACCAAACTGTATGGGTTCCAGAGTTTGGAGGTTCCCTATATCCTTGTTTACATCTACAGGTAATACCATTATCCCTCCCATATCTCAAACAAAACTCCTAGGTGTAGTTATTGATAATAACCTGAAATTCAACATTCATATTTCTCTAACTATAAAGAAGGTACATAAAAAAAAATAGGTACCTTATACAGAAACAAACAATTTCTACCTAACAAAACCATAGCTGCCATTTCAGGAACCCACCTACTTTCTATTCTCCTTTACTCATCACCCATGCTCACCGGGTCTATATTAGAACATCGAAGTTTCAGAAGTTTGAATGTTCTAATATCGACACCTAATAAGCGAAAGCTAAAAATAGCGAAATTTTAGATAACCAAATTCTTTCCTAGGCAAAGAATTCAGTTGTCCGTTCCTGTTGCTTCGCTATTTTCAGCTCTGCAGTGGAAAGTTACGGTCGGGTTCAGGTAAGTGTGCGATTGTGTGGACGTGAGGGTTAGGTTGGGATAGGTAGGTTAGGGTTAGGGTGCAGGGCAGGTAAGTGTGCAAATGTGTGGACGTGAGGGTTAGGGTGGGATAAGTGAGTTTGGATTAGGGCGCGGGTGAGGTGTGTGTGCGATAGTGACGGACCTTAGGGTTAGGTTTTGGGTTAAGGTAAGTGGGTAGATAGTGGTGTAGGTACAGTTTAGTGTAGGTTTAGATGTAAGATTTTAGGTATATGTGTGTGGATTGCTGTTTGTTTGGTGTGTTTGTGTTGTGTGTATGCATTTTGGAACAGCAAATTTTTTCCCTAGAAAAAAATGTGATGTTCTAAATTTTCGGTCTTATCGGTTTTCGGTTAGTAGGTGTCGATATTAGAACATTCGAAGTTCTGAAACTTCAATGTTCTAATATAGAGTCTGCTCACTAATATAAAGAAAAAATATCTAGGAAAACCTGAAGCTTGTTACAATAAAGCAGCAAAATTTGCCACTGACTCAACATATAGGTCTCATCACTGTCTAGCCCTAAAAGAAAATCACTTGGTTAGAACTACTGCATCTCTTATCCTATAACCAGCTCACAATTGCTCATAGACTACTATACCTACCTGAAAAAACCCTGTCCTTCAAAACATTCTACACCCTTACTCCAAAAATCGTGTCATAAATTCTACTAATAAATCACCATTAAAAATAACCAAAGCCAATAATACTGCAGGTGACTCTCTATTCAAATTATAGAGCCAAATTATGAAACACACTCTCTCAAACTATCAAATCTACAACTAACTCTGCTCACTTTAAAAGAATGCTCAAAAGTCATGTAGCCAACATATGGCACTGTCCATGCAATAGTCCTGGTTACCTAACCTCTCTTCCTTATATCATCCTACCTTACTACTCTATACAACTATAGTTGCAGGTATGCACGATCTAAATTTCTCCTTGTTGCTATCCTGATGCTCTACTAACTGTAACACCATCAGTTGTGATCCCAGTTACTTACATACCTTACATGTTATTCTCACAACATACACATACTCTGTAAGGTAGAGGAAACTACAATGTTCCCATGTTATCCTCATCACAAACACAACTTCTGTAATGTTCTCTATTGTACATAACTGAAAATCACAATGTACCCATGTTTTCTTGCTGTACTAAACTGTGACGTATCTATATAACTCCAGTTTCATTCTTTGCAACATAACTATGTAGCATAATTGTTTTGCTACACTCTGAATTATTAGTATTTTCTGTACCTTATGTTTCATTGTTTGTACAATGCCTATGTAACACCTTTGTTGTGCTTTGTTATTATGGAGCATTTCTATGTAAGCCTCCACTGAAAATGGGTTTCTGCCCAGTTGGATGTTCCCATTAAACAAATGTCAAGTAGATAAAAATAAATAAATAAAGCCAGGAAGACAAATTCACAGAAGAAAGAAGTGAGTGAAGAAGGGAGAGTAAGGAGGTGTATAAGATGAATAGGTATTAGTTCACATTTAGTGGTATAATTTATCCTGGCGTTGAGCTAGAACAAAGTCAACTCATGGTTAGGAAGTCTTTCAGAAAGTCTTGAATGATAGCAGGGAAGTATTAACCTGATGGATACAGGAAAGGAGTTCCAGGGCTTAGCAACATGGCATGAGTACAGATAATGTCCAGCACATTTGATAGGTTTGTAGACAGACAGGAGTTTTTGTCACTAGATCATAATGATAAACTGGGAACATAATTTGTGTAGAATGTTATTCAGTGCTGGGCATGCAGATGGATGCTGGATAATTTTATTGGTAGTAAGAAACTGTGTATACGTTAGCTGAAAGGTTAGTTCTAACCAATTTAGGCTTTTTAGTGCTATATAGTGGTTGGTCCTGAAAGAGGTATTTTCTGCAAATTTAGCAACTTTGTTATAGCATTGTTCAAGTTTTAATTTTTGTGATGCCTGTAGGTTAGTAAGGATGGGAGCATCATAAAGAACAGTCAGGACTGGTGAGAAAGTTTTTAGCTCTATAAACATCCCTAGTTTTTGATGAGTTTTTCTTATATAATTTTGTAAATATATTTTGAAGTTAAGACTATCTTTCATTATCTTCCCTAATACTTTGCTAAAAGAAATGACTTCAATGGTTGTAATATAAGGAGAGAGAACTTTAAATTTTGTTTTTTATGAGAGAGAGATTTGAGGAAAAAAGTAGCAGCTTTTTTTTCAGGGTTGAGCATGAGTTGTTAGATTTAAAGCCATGTTTCAGTTCCTGAGAAATGTTTTGGAGGAGTGCCATGTTGTCAGATGTGCAAGTGAATGTGGAGTCATCTGTGTACTGTATTAGCGAGGCCAGTTGCGTGGATGTATGGCAGGAGTTGATGACAGGACAGAGCCTTGTGGTACACCGGTGGTGACTGGGAGGTACTGAGAGAGGGTGGAGTGCCATTTTACTGACTGATGCCTATTGGATAGGTAGCTTTTGAACCATAGAAGGGTGGGCTGAGAAAGACCTAATGAGGGTATTTGAAGTAAATGTTTGCTGTGAGAAACTGTGTCGAAGACCTTAGACAAGTCTAAAAATAAGCAGGACACTAGTTTGCCGTTATCTCTAACTTTATTGATATTTTCTATATACAGTAGGTTAGAAGAGCAGTATTAGTATAATGGGAAGGACAGAAGCCATGTTAAAAGGGATATAGGAGTTCTTCTTACAGGAGATAATTTAGCAACTGTTTTTGAATATGTTTTCAAGCATTTTGGAGAGAGAGAGAATAATATTGCTATAGGTTAGTAATGTCTGTTGAATTTCCTCCTTAGTGCAGAGGAATAATGTGTGACTTTTCCAGAGAGAAAATGTAGGATTCCTGGATTAACCTATTTATAAGGATTGAGACATGTAAGGCAATGCTATTGGCTGATATTTTAACACACTCACTTAGAAGGTCATCAGCTGAAGTAGAGCATGGTTTGAGTTTGTTTAAGAGTATTTTTACATAGGATGTGTGCACAGGCTTGAAGGTGAAAGTGGATGTGATGACGTATGGCTGTTGGGCAGGGTTAGGATTAGATGTTGAGGATCCATAGTAAGAGCTACTATACTATCTATGGAAAAAAAAAGAGTTGAATTGCATTGCTGTTTTGAGAGATGTGTTATTGGGAGAAGGGTTAGGGTTGAATTTTAACCAGGATGCATGATTTCTTTAATGGCTGTCCAGAATTTTTTAGGGCTGTTTTTATTATTATTCTAAAAGTTATTATAGTATAGTTTTTGTCTTCATTCATTTTGTTTTTAGTACAATTGTGAAGCATTCTGAAGTTTTCATGTTTTTGTTGTGTTTTGACATTTTTTCCATGCTTTTTCTATATCCTGCATTAGCGTTCTATTCTTTTTGGATAGCCAAATTGCATTTTTTGTTTTTAGTCACTCCCTTCTAGGAGGTCCAAGGCTATTAAGGATACTCAGGAGTGCTGCACTGAACTTATTTACAGCATCAACTAAGGGGAGGAGGAAGTTCCAGGTAATAGATGATAGAGTAGTAATGAACATTTCTGGGTTAAACTTTGAAAGGCTGTGTGTTGTTTTATAAACATGCTGCTTAAGAGGATATGTGAAATGTCTGTAGATTGGGGATGATCACTGAGACAGTCAGACATTGAACCTGTGGTTGTGTATTTACAAGGGTATGATACTAGGATCCAGTCTAATAGGGAACCAATTGACATTCACATCAGCTAGTAATATTTTTTCTTGTGGAATTGTTATGGATATATAATGTAGGATATTTTTCAGTATAGCTGTATTATCAGCAGGATGTAAAGAACAAAATACATGTTTGTTTATGATCGCTTAATTTCAAGAAAGTAGTAAGAATCTATACTGAACTGAATTTTAGTATTGGTTTGCTGTAAGGGGAAATGTTGTAGTTGTTGGGAAATATTAAATCAATACCACCACCTTCCACCCTCAGGTCAAATTATAACAGAGAGTAATCAGCTTATAGGGAGCACAAAACAATTAACAGAGAAGTACAAAGTAGAATAGGTTTTCTTTCATTTCCTGAATACAGAAACCTTGCAGCTAGGGAGACAAAGTAACTTCTATTATACAGTATAATCTATTGGTGAAGAGAAAGGGCAGTGGCCAGTTTAGTAACTTTTCCTTAGAGTGCAAGAACTACTGGGGAGGGGGGATAAAGCCAACTTCCAGCATAGGAGGCATGTAGTTAACTAGGTGAAGTTAAAACACAGCAAGGATCTTCATGTTTAATTTGCTTACATTATACAATGACAACATTCTCTGTGAAAATGTTTGGGGGATGAGCCTTGTGGCAGAGGTTATGCAGTCTCAGGGTCAGATGTAGTGACCACAGGCTGTGAAAGGAAAGAAAAGAGAAAAAACGCTACTAAACTGTCGTATTATATTGAGCTAATAAAGTTAATACTTACTATAAACATATATTTGCACAGGTGAAATGAATACTTCACCTGAGTTAGTGATCTACAAATGTTCATCTGGACAAGAATAACCAGTCAGTCCTTCAAACTCAGTGAGACATTTTCTTACATCATTTTTTTACAGGGAACAAGCCTCCTCTGCATCCCACATGGGGGGCTTCAACCTCCCAATAACCCCCTTACTTATATATGCTTACTCTGTGGTCAAACAGCTATAGAGAAGAAGCACACTAATAAAAAAAACAAATAATTGCTGCCACAGTCACACAGACTACACCAGCAGTGATTTCCTATATAATGCAATACCTGGGGTCCTCAGCTGGGGGAGTTCAACTTAATCACTTGTACCACACTGACTTTGCACTTAATGGCTAGTTGAAACCTAACCATAGCTAGGTCATTAGGTGCCCTGTGCAGATCTCCAAACTGGTATCCCACAACTCAAAGTTGCAAAAGAAAAAAAATAATTTCCTGTGTGAAACTGTAGATTTAACACTTAGCTTACAACAGTTAAATCACCACAAACAGCACTTCAACCATAACTGCAAATGTACTGCATTCCCATATCATTGGCGCCTACCGATCATACCTCCTGACTGCATCTAGCTGCAGCAGCTGCCTTCTTTGCCCCAGTTTAGCAATGGCTATAAGTTGGAAAGCCAAACAGTACCACTGTCCATTTGGACTCTGACTTCAGCAGACATGTCCTGCAATAAATAGATTTGTGGGTCTGCAAAAATACAGAACAGTTTATTTCTTTCCACCTACTGCATAGGAAACATTACACTGCAATATTCTTGGCATGCTATGCATTACTGAGCAGTTTAAGCTTTTAACTAAATACCAGTGATTTTCTTATTTGGCTTTAATGGACAAATGACAATATATTAAACAATACACACAAAAAGAACATGCAACAGTTTGAAAGAATCTTGAGACACACATAAGAAATGCATATATTTTATCCAGTTCAGTAGAAAATAGTAACAACTAATCTATGTGTCATCACAGTATTTTGTTTACAAAAAGAAAAAAAGGTATATTAACTTTTATTGAGGCTGGCACAAAACAAGTATTTTTATAAGGTAAAGACTATTTTCATGTGGCAACCTGCCGTTGTCTGCATACTATAATCTGACTAAATCTACAACAGCTTGTTCAGAACCAGAGCATTTATAAAACTTTAGGCAATTCATATAGTACAGAAAAGGAAACTGAAGAAAGATTTATACATACAAATAGTTTGCAAAAGTTATCCAGTGTGCAAAAAAAATCTTATCTATATGAAGTACAGCACTTTGTTATTCTATGACAATGAAATATCTTTAGCATTTCTAATCATGAAATACATGAAACCAGAGTAAACAAATATTCTTTCTTTCTACTTTATTAGTTAACCAAGTCAGTAAACTAGTTATTATGGTCTGTTTTCAGCCATGAACCATTGCCATTAAGGCAAGGTTCATGATAATAAATATGAAACTTTAAAGCAGCCAATCAGTATGGGAAGAAACTAGATTATTTGGAGAAAACCCATGCAGAAAATGGAAGGACATGCAAACTCCATACAGCCAGTAACTGTGGAAATCAGGACTGAACTTGGACGCTGGATCTGAGAAGTAGATATCTTAATCACTACCAGGCTACTTAAATGCAATGTGTGATGCTGCCTGCTTCCACACGTGGAAGGAAGGATGTTAGTACTTAAGATAGAGGCAACGCATTGGTACACTGCATAACTTCTGCTTTCTGTCTGTATGCCTCTGATTTTCTGTCTCTCATTCATTCCTGCTATCTGACACTATTTGAAGGATTTAGTAATGATGTTGTTTATTTCTGTTAGCCATAAAGGATGTGTTTTGTGTTTTAATTCATAGACTGTACAACAGTGTTTACAGGCGCAAATAGTGTAGCAAATCATTTGCAGAATGTAGTAGCTGAAACAGCTGGGACAGCACAGGAGAGCAACAGACCACTAAATACTTAGAATTTTTGTGGCACCATTAACCTTTTCTCTGCCTCGGGAAAGGTACAACTTTTTAAAAACACTGCCAAAACAACTGTGTTTTTGTTTTTTCAGTTTATTTGCTAGTGACAGGCAGTCTGAGCTGCAGTTCTTAACTTATGATACAGTTGTTTACATCTGCTGTCGGCATCTCCTAATAACGTTTTAGCACAGTGACACTAGAAAATGCAAGAGGCATTCTTCAGGCATCATACCTGGTTAGGATATAACTACAGGCTGCAGAAGAGGTTGTGTCACTTCAGTTTATATGAGGGTTACAGCTGAGCATTATCAAACCTTTCAAAATATTTTCAAGTCACATTTACATGTTTAGGTGCAAAATAATTGCTTCCAAGCTTGTACTCATAATGAAATAAATAATGCATTTGACAGAGACTGTGTTCACTCTCAATATCTTTTTTCCAAGATGTTATGAGTTTTAAGATGTGAAACTTGGATTCTATGAATTACTGTGCTGCGCCTACTCTTGAAACCGATGGATCTACACAAGATTTAAGCAAAAATCCTAACCATTAGTGCCCCATCCCCCACAACAAAAAATCTTTCTCATCTAAATATAATGAGTTTGTTTCTATGACATTAGATTTATTATATTTGATATATAGCTATTGGGAAGCACTTTTTGTCTGAAGGCTAGTATTTTCAATTAAACTACATTTTTAGGGATTGTTATTAAACATAGTCCATCTGAAGACACATGATTCAATAATCTATAATATTTGGATGCCCAAATCATTTCTGGTAAAAAACTGTTGGTAATGTTTTAATGAAAGCTAATAGGCCTAGTGTTAGGAAGGTAAATCCTGTGAGACCATGATCATGCACCTGATCTGTAGCTGTGCAGTGTAGTGCTTATCTTAATATAGAAAGTATTGGCTTACACATTACCACAAACCCTAAGGCCATATTGTATTTTAATGGGTATACAAGTGGATAGACCCAAACACCGTACTGCAGATTCTGTTGCTTATTCAAATATTGATGGCAACAGTAGATGAGTTAAAGCCTGTGGCCCCTGTCCTTCACCTTATATGCGCTAACTCTGTGAGTGTCTAAGTTATTCTACTAAATAGCACAGTATTTTCAGTGAACTACAACTGTCATGAGATATAGTGAAAGTTTCTGGTACTGTACATTTTAATGGCAACCAGTGAAACAGATACAGTGTAGAGATGCTAAACTGAAACTGCAGAACTGAGAAATCTTTATTTAAGGAGAAGAGACAAATAATCTAAGTCTGTTCTTTCTACTTTATATCTTACTTGTTACTTTTATTTTATTAATTTATTAGCTGGATAATCTCAAAAAACAAAAAAGGTCTACCTGAATCAATGCAATAGCAAACAAATGCCTAACAGAAAAGCATACGGGTCTATACTATATTATTGAAAAAACAGGTCAGAGAAGGGCACTTACATTGAAAATGCCGTTCAGTGAACCATTTATAGTGAGATCGCAGTACAGTGAAGATTGGAAAATTTGTCCCTTCCTCACTGTAGTGCTCAGAGTTGGTATATATATATATATATATATATATATATATATATATATATATATATATATATATATATATATATATATATAAAAGTAGTGGGGGGTGCAGCCCCCCCCCCACAAGAGCGAATTCGCTGAATGGCATTTTCTATGTAAGTGTCGTTTGTGGACCTGTCTTAATATAGACCCAAAGCATCCATGTAAGATGGCAACTATATCGACAACATAAATTTTATAATCACCTTTGTCCAAATACTGCAATGGACTTATTCAAAATAAAAACAAAACCTTAGCCATGTCTTTTAAACCATTTAAAGGTCACATGTCTGTATCACATGATCAATTAAAAATCATACCACTTTATATAAACTTTCTTGTAAATAATTCTTCATTATCAAAAATCATGTTTTTCTTTATATTTTAGTTATTAAAATCCTGAAAATACATCAGCTTGCAGCTGCCAAATACTTTCATGGACGTCAAACCTATTTCTAAAATTACCTCCTAGTCTATCAAAACATGATCTAACATATTGAAATAAAATTTCTTGCATCTTTAACTATCTTTGATGTGTCTAAACAGTGTGTTATTTTCATTTTTTTCTTGATGCCCTATATATCTTTTTTAATTCTTTCTGCTAATTTCCTTGCCATCATATCTATTTAAAATATGCACACTTAGAACACTAGGCACTCAAGTAAAAAAAAAGCTTAATAAATTTATATTATTGCCATAGTTGTCATTTTCAGTGGTTGCTTTTTTATTAGTCATGTGTGTGTTAGTGCATTCCTTCAGGTAGACCTTTTTGTTGTTACGGGCAACACCAACATTATTTTTTCTGGACTGACTGGATAAATATTACACTCAATTCCCAAGAACTTCACTTTTTCAGGATATTAGTTCAGCATTAAATGGATTACAATCTTCTATTGCTATTCTGTCTCAGAATGTCGTATGAACTAAATTTTCACAAGATTTATTTCACTCCAGCGAAGGAGATTATGATGAATCAGCTTTGAGTTAACATATGATTTTTCCTGATATACCGGAGAAATATATTTATCAAACAAGCCATTGTTATGCATCAGTGACTGTCATTAATGTTTAATACAATTTAAGCTTTTTTACAGAAATATTTTAACCAGTTGCAATATCAGGTACTCAAATTACTTTGGGCTTGCATACAGAATCTTTCGATGTTAAAGACAATCCTCTGGATTCAATAAACTCTGTGCAGAAATAGTGCTATTCCTGCATGGAGTGAACTTTGTCCTTTTCCACATAGCTTTAACAGCAGCACATCTTGCATATTCCTGAAGGTGCAAGAAGGTGCGCTACTGCTAAAGCTAAGTGGACACGAACACTACAGAGTGCACAGGGCATGTTTAAGTAGTGCATGCACATCTAACATGCTCCCTTCACTCAGAAAGTGTTATACAGCACTTTTTAAATGCATTTCAGTGTCCATGGACACTGAAAGCAAATAAAATAGCAAAACAGTGTCTGCGGACACTGAAATAGTTAGGGGAAAAATAAATAAATGCCGAGGATGTGTGACAGGTACAGCCACACAGCCCCTGCATTGTCAAAGTGTTGTACGGCACTTTCCAAGTGTTTTCAGTGTACATGGACACTGAAAGCAGGAAGTCTGGACAGGAAGCAATGCAGGGGGTGTGTGACAGGTACTATCAGACACCCCCTGTATCATAAAAGTGTTGTAAGGAACTTTCCAAGTACTTTCAGTGTCCACGGACACTGAAAGCAGCTATTCCAATAGGAAGCAATGCAGCAGGTGTGTGACAGGTACTGTCACACACCTACTGCATTGTGAAAGAGACATACGGCCATACCCCTCAACTGTACAGGTTTTTGCAGAATGCCCAGATGCCTGCATCACATACACATCATTAAAGTGATTTTATGAAATTCCTTTTTTTCATTCTGAGGTATGCTTAAGTGTAGCAGATTGGATTTGTGCATTATGGCCCTCTGCTCAGCATTGCTTAAACATCCCATAGGAGATAAATACAAATATACAGCTAAAATCCTAATGACAAGATAGTGTAATGTTTAGAGTCCTGGCTTTGCATGCAGGTGTTCATGGTTCGAGTACCAAGACAGACACTTTATTTTTACATGGGAAAGCATTGTTAAAATTATCTTTTTTTGTTTTAAATTATGTAGTAATTGATATTTATTAGCCAGTGTAGTGTAGCTGGTTCAAAATGTAAGTGTGAGTGCATATAACATGTGAAATCACCCATGTATACACAAGTGTCCCATACAGTGTAGTCACACCCCAAGGTAATGTAATAAAAGTACATAGAGGGATAGCATGTAACGTAAATCATATACACTTAATAATATGTCAGTAATCATAAATGTCATAATTCTGATATTTTTTAAATGAAAAGTGAGCAATAGTTAGCAGTGGTCAGCTCTGCTTGGCCAGTTTAAGCAATGCTTAAATGTAAATGCTAAGCAGCAGTTAGCTCAGCTAAACAGATTTGCCCACTGTTAAGCAGCTACCCCTTTAAGCACTGCTCAACTCAGCTTAGCAGATTTGCGCATCACTTAGCTGAACTTAGTATTTCCAAAATGGTCCAATGACAGCAAAGGGTGGGAATACGGCTTTATTTAAAATGCACAGGTGAGAATGCAGCCAAAACCTGTTGTAGTTGATCTGTGCAGGTACTATGTCAGGCATTGGTGAAGGAGCGCATGTTCAGGAGTAGTGCTGGGGCAGTCAGGAGTCCAGGGTCATGGCTGGACTCCTTGTAGAACACCATGAAAAGAGACTGCTGCAGGGCTGGTACCAGGGCTCACAATACAAAGTGGAGGCCTGGGACCACCTCACACGTGATCTCACCAGTGCTACTGGCATCCCTCGAATGTATGAGCAGGTACAGCACCATTGTGCTGACCAAAAGCAGAGGAAGGGGGTGCTCTTGGCCCAGTGGAGCCAAGATGCATGGGCATGGAATGCTCCAGTAGTGTGCAAGTATCAGTATCAAGTAGTTTGTACCAAAGTCTAGCCTGAGTATGTGATAGACAGGTATGCATAATGTTTGTTTTTCTCCCCTACAGCTGCCGCAGAGATGGCTAGCAACATCGAAGCCCATGCCAACAGACTGTTAAGGCTGTGGTGACAGGCTGGTGAGTACAAATCTATCTTGCAGTATATAGTGCAAATAACTAAGAAGAAGTACATTGATTGCTGCCAGTAAGTATACTGTTACCATGTTAACCGAATAAATAAAGTCTGTCCGACTAATATTAATCTACAGGATATGTAGTACAAAAGCACTGTGTCATGTCGCTGTAATAAAGATCAATACCAAAAATGGTTGTGTTTACTCCGGTATGTTGTTGTAGAAATAGAATGTATACAGGTTCTCCACAACAAATATGGGTTTGACAACATGCATTCACTGAGGTTGTTCTGAGAACCAGCTGTTAAGAAAAACTGTAGATTGTGGAGCTGTAAAACAAGATATAAATGAAATATGAAATATATACTGTACTAAACTCTAAACCCTGAATAGTAATGTGTAATGTATCACGTGTCCCATGCAGCATTGCCATTTGTTAACCTTTGCTGTCCAGATTGCATTATTTCAAAGGATTAATGCACAGAACACTATCTGTCATGCATGCATTTCAGGATTACAAGGTCAGACTGTCTAACCAAGAGAGTATTAGGCATACACCAGTCAAGCAAGAAACAGCAGTTCCCCATTAGCTCAGTGTGATGATAAATTACTTAGTTGTTAATTTTGCACACCCAGACAAGGTTCAAATCCAGGGAGTGTTAGTAAGATGTGTGCATATGTACACACAAGGAATCAGGAATAAATGTAGAAATAGTCAGGTAGTGCTAACATATATTTTCTCCACAGGTTTTACAGGTAAAGAAATGTCGGCAGTAGCTGTATGAAGGGTATACTAATACATTGTGTACAACTGTTCCACTGTCCAACCCCATGCCTGCAAACATACAACATGCACTCTTCCCAATACATGTCTCTCAAGTGTCACACTTTCATGGCTAGTAGTCACTGCTGCTAATAACCCTGGACACAGATAGAAAACCACATGAAGTAGGCCAGCAGCACATTCAAATAACAGCAGTGCAGGGTACCCATTCTGTGCCAGATATGTAACCCTGACATGTACAAGTCCCCACTAGTCATGTACCCAAAGTTTTCACAGTTTGCCCCATACCATTCCACGCTCACAGTTTAACAGGTATGCTTGTGCTACAGAAACTATGGACCATAGCTAGATATAAAGTGAGGGCAGACTCATAGAGTATTAAGCAGAACTATTGTGAAAAATAGAAGCATAAACTGTTGTTAATGGAATTTCTGTCTCTCCCCCACTCCATATCTGCATCGATAATTATCATTCATATACTACGGGTATATTGTTCTCAAAACCTAATGTTGGGACTTGTGTGTTCCATTATTGTTCATATATTTGATTGGTCGCATGTTAACATACCTTGTTCAAATAGCATTGTTGGTGGTCTGTTGCCATCAGTGCTACTAGCATGCTGTTACAATGCAACTGTTGTTCCATTTATGCATGTGTTCAGTTTGCTATGCAACTGATTCAGATCTGTTGGCTTGGGTTAATTGGAACAACCATGCATGCTGTTATAACTAATTTTTAAATGTTTTGTTCATGACTAACCAGTATATTTTCTAAAATCTCAACACTATATCACGTTTGGGAAGGCAAATCCCAGCAGATCTGCCTGTCCCACCTCATCTGGCCATGGCACCAGGCCCCAGCATGTCTGGGACCTAACCTGAAACTGCTTCCTCCACTGGTCCTGCACCACCTTTGGGTGGAACTGCCTCAGGGGATGGGGCCTGTCCCTCCCCTAGATGTGGGCATGGAGCAGAGCCTATCACCCACCAGCAGTTCTGGGGAATGGTGTGCAGTGTCATCCGTACAGAGATGGATGGCTGGCTGCACCAGATGGAGGGCCATCTGGTGCACCTTGAGGAGCAGTCGGCCCCTCCTGTCCAGCTCCCAGCACAGTCACCTTCGGGGCCGTGAAGGTGAAGTGGTGAATGGGGACCTCAGTCAGTGAGCTTTGGATTCCCAATCGCCCTCCCCAACAAAGCTGTTTACCCCCTCATGTGTCATGTACCACCCCTGTCTGCTGTCTTGCCTGTCTCATCTGTCTGTGAATGCAACCTATCCTACCCAACCTACCTCCCCAAACACACCTACAGCCCTTCCCCAACATCTCACTCTCACGTTTAAAAAAAAGGAGGCATCTGTCCTGCAAAAAAAAAATTGCCCCATACATAGCTCTATATTTCACCCCCCATGTATGGTGATATTAATCAATCTATCCACAAATTATTCTACAAATGTCTGTCGCCAACACCCCTCCCTGTAGGGTCTGAGGCTGTAAATTCCAAATTCTACACATTATTCACAGCTGTTGCTGCAGAAGAAATGCAGAGCTATGGTCCTTTCCTACACCCATCCTTCACATCCCTAGCTGGTTTTTCTAATGTTTTACCCCCTGCTTGCCCCCATTTCACCACTTTCCTATCACCCTTTTTTCTTTTCTTTAATGAAAAATATCACGTCCGTAAGTGGAGTAAGAGCCACTAAGTGAAGCTAAGAGAACTTAACCATCTGTTAGCATTGCTTAGCTTCATGCAAAACCACTCAAACCCACTTACAATTGCTTAAAAATGCTTTAATCACTGTGTCTCTATCAGCCCTTGTTCTGCCCAGCAACAACATAATCAGCCCTGCTAAGTCTTGAACCCAGTACCCTGTGCATTACAATCACAACAATGTACCACTACACCATATGAGCTGTGAGAGTTTGTAATGCTTTTACAAACATATCATGGATTATGGTCTTTTAACATGAATGAAAAAATCTACTTTGAAACATCTAAAACCCATAACATGAAATTTCATAACACTGAGACCAGAACATCTAAAACCCAAAACATCTAAAACCCATAACATCAAATTTCATAACATCTAACACTACAAATCAAAAGAAAATAACATCCCCTCCACATATAAGGACACCAAACTACCAAACACACTTTTTACTACATTTCTGCAGGGGAGCATGCCCCCTGCACCCCCTATGTGGGGGGCGCCACCCCAACACCCCTGTAAATTAAATATAGCAACTCCAAGATCACACTACAGTGGGAAAAAGTTAATTTCCTAACCGCACTATATCAAGCCCCCCTGCAGAAACATAATAAAAAGTATGTTTGGTAGTTTGGTGTCATTATATGTGGAGGGGATGTTATTTTCATGTGATTTATACTATTAGATGTTATGAAATTCAATGTTATCGATTTTAGATGTTCTGGTCTCAATGTTATGAAATTAGATGTTATGGGTTTTAGAAGTTTTGAAGGGGACCCATATATATATATATATATATATATATATATATATATATATATATATATGGTTTACTATTAAAATATCGAAGTAAAAAAAAAGGTACTTAACGGCCCTAATGTCGAATATCAGCTGTTAATGCCGAAAATGCCGAACACAACATTTTACGGCACTTATCAATCCCACCCTTGCCCTAACTCCCTAACTAGTACACCTAACATCCCATTTAGCAAATCCCCCGGCACCCCCACACCCCTAACTATATATTCCAACTCCGAGATCACACTACAGTGAGGAAAGGGATGTATTTCCCTTACTGCACTGTACCGCGATCCCTGAACATAATCAAACGTTCATATGTAACGTTCAATTATGTAGCTTGCACACATATGAAGTATTCAAACACCTGTAGTTCGAATAGTTCATAGGCGTACAATGCTACGTCAGCATTATAATTGTAAACCTATATATATATATATATATATATATATATATATATGAACAACTTCTTACTACAAGACATCTGCAAAAAGCCTGACAAAGTGGGGGGATAAAGGGCAAACAATAGTGACATAGTTTAAATATGGCTGTTATACATGTAGAAGTCTGCTAGAGTAGCATGGTTTGATTTAACATATATTTTCTGATAGATTCCAGGTCTGAAACACAAATGATTGTCATCATTTACTGATGGCAATGCCCCCATCATCCCAGTGATTTGTCAGAAACCCACAACTGTTATGGGGAACAGACCAAACATATGAGGCAAGTATCTGGACAATGGAGAGGTATGACTGTAGTCATGTAACAGAAGAGGAAAAACAGTGAGAGCTGCCAACCATTTCACCCAGCACCTTTTGAACCGCAGTAAGACCAACACGACACTACCCCAATTCAGCTCTCGTGAATTACCCATGTATTTGCAAATATATCATGCACTACAGGGATGCAACTGTAGGGAAAAGCAGGCATTGGTGAGAAATTGTCCACCCACACCCATTTGCAAAACAGTCGCAGTAACATACCCGTACCCCAAATGAACTCTAGAGTATAACGACTGTTTGAACAAACATATTCTGCTTGCCAGTCACACACTACACTGACATATACTGCCCCAGCTCACAGTCTACTGGGAATCCTGAGGTGTTACAGGACATTTCTCAGTCTGCCCCTACAAACATATACACCTGATAGACCACCAGCAACTGTAGCAGCATACACAGTCTGCTAGAAAAGGATCTATGATGCCCACATCTGCTATTCTCCCTACTCAGCCCAACAAACAATTACACACAACACTGCTACAAAATCTTGACAGTCTGTTAACAATGGCCAGACATACATATCTCTCAACTGTACAGATTTCCACAGAATGTTCAGGGAGTGGAATCATAGTTATAGCCACTGCCGCATAACACATCTGGGAGTCTGCTAAGTCAATGGGATGACACAGGAATGAAGTCACTAAATAATGATATACCATACCTCTGATGATATACCATACCTCTGAACCTCTTACTGCAAGACATCTGGACAAAGCCTGACATGCCTGGCAGACAGGGGGCTGAAAAGAGGGACATATCTTACATAATGGTGTTACAAACTGAAACAGTTGCTGGTGTTACAGGGTGTGTTGTAACATAACATCCCTGAAGCATATGATGTCAGAAACACAAATGGATGTCAACATTTACGGAATACAATCCTCACATTACCTTACTTATTTCTCAAAAACAGAAATTGTCTGAGGAACAGACCAAACATAACAGACAAACCTCTGGGCAGCCTGTGGACATCTGGACAGTTGAGTGGTATGTCATAGACATATCACTGTCAGATGGCAAGTCACACAGAAAATGCATGTGCAGGCAAACCCTGTTAATCTAGAAATTTTCTATGTGTATGACAGCAATACATACTTACAATCTGTGCCCAATTCTGGAACTTTGTCCCCCATGTTGTTGGGCTGACTCCACATTTCTTGTTCTGAAAGTTATTTTCAGCTACCATTTGTAAAACTGTACCCCCCCCCCCCACATCTCCAAAATGTCCTCCTCACAGGCAAGGAAAAGGGGCAAGTCCCACATGAATGACTTTATAGCACTGTGCTGCTATGGCATTGGCTAATGGAAAGACAACATAGCTGATCTGGATGCAAGTAGCAAGTGTGAGACACCGATTGGTACACAGGCCATCACCTGCTCATGAGCATTACCTGCAAAAGGCAACCTGCTGTCTATGCAACACAGGTCTGAACCCATCTACACAAAGACAGACTGTGACTACACAAACCTAAACATTTACATTATTCTGAGGAAACTATTCAGCACTATAACAGGTATGTCAATCATGTAAGCTTGTAATGGAATACAGAAGGGGGATGCAATAATGTGAAATAGAAAGATAGACACTAGGTCGCAGCAAGACCTGCTGGATGACTCGCATGCTGCTGTCCGGCACTTACGGCCATTCCTGCTGGTCTTGTCTGCAGTGACATAGATCACAGCTCTGGCCCCTAAGTCACCCCAGCAAAGGTCAGCTCATGTATGACTACTACTGGGGTGTCTGTTGTCCAATACTGACTGTGACACTGCTAGGCCATCTACTTGGGATGTTGTAAATATTCATATGTCACCTGTGAATGCTACTATGATACATATGATTGTCTTACAAATGTAAAAGACTTATATAGGGTATGTGCATAGTAAACAGCAGGTGCAGAAGTATGTGTTAAACTGTAAGTTATATACTGAGCCCATACCTGTCAACTGTTCAGAGTTTTGCATACTGACCACATGTTTGTCAATGCCTCATACAGTTGTGTATTGTCTGGCAAATCACTGACAATGCATTAAAGACTGAAGTCATAACATAATAGCATACATTTGAATGTCAGATGTCATATCCTGCGGAGTAGTCTTGTGAATGTGAAACCATCTTTGCTAGCAACTGTGTTACAGTTAGATGTATGAAGTGTCACTATTTTCCAGCCTTTGCCCACCAGTGATGTGTGCCTTTATGCAGATGTCTTGCTCTAACAGGAGCTAGGTGTCTTAGCATGAAACCCATGTCAATGCTAATGCACCTTGTCCTGTATGATGCAGACATTTATGCAGTCACTGACACCTGCTTTGCAGCTGTGGAGAGTACACTAGCTTTGCCACGTTACTCATCCCTTCATACATTTAGACCCCAAATGGAGGGCTACAAAGCCACAGTAGGTGGAGTTATAAACATTATCATAGACATACACACCTCCAGGCTGGCCAGACAGTATGACGCGTGGGAGATATCCCCAGTGCAGTTAACTGTTGACAAAGCACCTACTCAAATCATAACTAGCTACAGACCTCCAACCATGACTCGGGACACCCACCATACCTATCTGGACTTGCTGGAATTTGTCAAGATTCAGTTGTCTACCCTGCTCCTGGGTGACTTTAACTAACCAGCTATAGTGTGCATGACCTATGCTACCTGAACATGAATGCACAGCGATTCCATGCCATGTCAATGGCAATGCAGTGGATCAGCTGGTCAACACTCCTATGACAGGTGGAAATATCCTGTACCTGGTCCTAACCAACATGAGTAGCCACTGTAGCACTCCTTAAGGTGTCATCCTACTTGGTAAGATCTGACCACATAGCCATCACTATTCAGGTCAACATCTCCCCTGCCACCCCTTGTCAGGGTCAAACAAAATAAACTTTACAAAAATTACTATATATATCCTCAGAGCAGGTAGAAGTAGCTTTGCAGCCACTGTCCCATCAATTGGAACTAGCAGTAGTGTCCAAGCCCACACCAAAATAATATGTGAGCACCTACATAGCTGTATGGAGTCAGCAATACCTGACAGGACAACATCATTTCCCTCAAGGTAAGGTAAATGTATGTGGTGGACAGCAGCAATACACAAATACCATAATAGGTAGAAATAATTGCTGGACAGGGCCAAGATGGAGCAGGTGAATAATTGGAAACAATGTCACCTTGGTCTGAACGAGCAAATAAGGTCACAGGTGAATTACCCAAAGGTTATCTTTAAGTGCAGATTGGACATATCTACCAAGGCCAATGACTAGGCCTTCTACACATATGTCTGCAATCCCAGAGGAAACACCCAAATCTGCTCTGTACTGGTGGTTAATAACACCACATAGACTTACAGCATAGATATAGCCAACCTGCTGCAGACAGGTGAAGTGCAAACATCACCCCCCTGTCCACCATGAGTACACATGTGCATGCTCAGCACCTGCCCCCCCTCCCCTCATCATCAGAAAACAGGTCCATAATGGCCTCTCAAAGGCAACACACAGAAGGCTCTATAGGCCTGATATCATCCCTGGCTGCATCCTACATGAACTCAGGGATGAGCGCTCAGCTCCATTACACACTGTAGTCAACCAAAACCTGAACAACAGTGTCATCCCATCTGCACAGAGGACAGCCATTATCATCTCTATACACAAAGGTGGAGCAATCTACTGACCCAGCCAATCATATACACATCAGCCTAACTAACCTGATCTGCAAGGTCATGGAAGGCAATATCAAGGACATTATAACCAGGGACATCGGCAACCTGAAAATGCTTGAGCCCACACAATGTGGTATTGTGGTATTGTCAAAGGGAGATCAAGCCTGTTAAACCTGGTCGACTTCTCTGAAGTGGTCAACAAACACAAGGATGAGGGGAAGATAGTGAACAATGCCTACCTTCACCTAGCCCAATTCTCTCACAATAATCCCCAGGCAGCCAAGATACATAAGCCTACACAGCTAGGCATCAACCTGTATGTTACCAGATGGGCAGCTAACTGGCTCAATGATAGTACCCACTCAGTCAAAGTAGTGGAAGCCACCTCTAGTAGTAGACTCTTCCAGAGTGGTATACCCCAGTGATCAGTCTGAGGGTCTCTACTGTTTGAGATGTACGTTTCTGAGGTACAAGACAAAAGCAGTGGTCTGTGGCTGACCAGGTTTACAGATGCTTGCAAGATGGCCACTGTCTTACATTCCCCTACTGATGTGAGCATCTTCCAAGAGGCCCTCACCCAAATTAATGACTGATGCATGAAGAATTGCCTCAAACTGAATGACAGGAGATGCATCATTTTACCTGCTGTGATAGATGTCATCCACACTAATTATGACAGTAATAATGTACTGAGCATGCAATCAGGTGTGAGGTGACTTGTCCACCAAGGTTGATAGCAACCTGACAGCTTCCCACTGTGTGGGAACCATTGTATGGATGGCTTGTCTACATGGCCCACCTCACAAATGTGGGTATGTCATCCAGGAACCAGGGGGCCACAACATCCCTGTATTCCACCCTTATCAGATGCATTACCAAGTACAATGGCCCCTTTGGCATGTACATTGCCAAGCAAATGCAACAGTTGCAGAGACCACAGAGATTCCTGACCAGGCAAATCCAGGGTCTGCAACATCTATCCTATACAAATAGGATGAAAGCCCTGTCCCTCTACTCAGTCTCATACAGACTGATTATAGGCAACCTGTGTCTGGCATGCAAGGCCATTTCCAGACTAGCCTTGATGGTATTTCTGCATATCTGTAAGACAAACCCCACTCATACAACACATACACAAGGCCCTCATCTGGTCTGTGACATGTATAGTACTTGTTGGTGGGATAGTGTAGTGTCCCACACAATACAATGTCTGTAAAGTACGCTCCCTTCCCATGTCTAGCAGAGTACATTTCTAGCCCTCTTGAAGAAGAAGCTGGATGACTGCATTGGGAAACTAATAAGACACCCCTGGGATCCCATGTGTGTCCCAGCTGGACAGGGGAAACAGGTGATGGCTTTGAAGGGACATGGGCAAAAGTCTGGGCTAAGCTTATGAGGGCATCAGGGCCAATAGCCTGGTATCATGTTATTAGGCTATCCACCTAGTACTTTACATGTTTCCTGTATGTACTGCAGACTGTCCTGCAATGTTGTCTGGAATGAATCCCCATGAGTCTGAACTGTGTAGGTACTGCAGTAATAGTGTATACTCATGTTCCTTCATCAGTTATCATCACATATTGTTGCACCTTGTCATTATGTGTGGTCTTTATAGCAGTAAATCAGCTCTTACAGTACTTGCATATGCACTTGGTGACACTGTATAGCTCCTCCAATAGCCTTGGTCTTGGTCACAATTGTCATTCTGCTAATAGGCCCATCACACAGTAGGATTTGTCACCCTTTGTTGTGGGCCTTACAGTAGCTGTGAAAGAGATGGACTGTGGCAGGCAGAACTACCATAAGGTCTGACCTGAAGGGCCCATAGGTGTCAAAGCTGTGCCAGACTTTACCAGGTGTGTGTGTGTGTGTGTGTGTGTGTGTGTGTGTGTGTGTGTGTCTGTGTGTGTGTGTGTGTGTGTGTGTGTGTGTGTGTGTGTGTGTGTGTGTGTGTGTGTGTATCAGCAAACATTATATTTTAGGGTATTACTTTAAATATGTTGTCTCCCCCTCGCAGGTGAACATGGGGGTTGGTGTCTCTCCCCTTCACAACCTGATGTCAGTGTCTTAGCAGACTCCCATGATGATGGTGGTCATAGTGAGGCACAGGTGGGGTTGTTTGGGCCTGAATCTGTGCCATTGTTTGGTATCCCACTTTCTCCCACCATGACCTCACACACAGTCAGTATGCTCACACATACACGGTCCCCAGCAGCCACAGATAGTGGACAGATGGAGGGTGGCGGCATGGAACATGCTAGTGTGTTGACTATGGCAAGTGTGAGTGTAGACATCAGCCATAGGCAGAGAGCAGGCGAGGTCACACACAGGTAGATGGACAGGGGTGGGCAATGGAGGACTGCTGTCCATCAAGACCCTGTCACAAGGGCCCCATGTTACAGTCTGTCATGGAGGCACAGGTGCATACTGACCACAACACCAGACAGATGCTCAGGGTCATGACTGCAGTGCTTCCTGCCATGCTTGATGACCTGCAAAGCATTTGTGATGCCATACATCATTTGTCCAATGTCGTGGATCGACAGTGGGGTGAGACATTGTCACTGCTCGACCTTGCAGTGTCTGTGCTTGAGCATGTGGTGGGAGTAGGGCATTATTCAGGTGGACGTAGGTCAGCAACATAATCAGCTGAGAACCCATGTGGCTATGCACATTCACAGTGCCGTAGTGGCAGTACCACCACCATTACTGAAGTGAGGGTGCTGTCCACACCACACTGGAGCAGGCCATAGGCACATTGTCCTGGCCAGTCTCTTCAAGGATGCAGATCCAGCAGACAGCAGTCACCATCAGGGAGTAGCACTGCATCTGTACTTGGATCTGGTGGTGCCAATGAGACTCCTGGTGGAACCAGTTCCTGCGTCTCTGCCGAGAGATGTTGAACCATACATCCTGCCATGTACAGTCCACTGCTGTCCAACATAGCCCTGTGTTGGGTATCCACATGGCTTGATGGCATGCAGACAAACACTCACACATCCCTATCACAGGCTGGTTACCACCAGATATGAACAGCAACTCTGCATGGCCCAGTTGAGTGCCACCCCTCCAGAGACACACACACACACACACACACACACACACACACACACACACACACACACACACACACATATGATGTCAGCCATATGGCCCAGCCTAGGCCTCTGGCAATCCAACACCACACCCTGTGCATGTGATCATACTTGTGCCACAGTCCTGTTATCTGTACCATCAATGCAGGGACATGTTCATTTGGGTCTGATGCACAAGGTGACTATAATATAGCCTAACAATGTAATGCTGTGTAAGCTTCTGTCTTCTCACAATAGGTATGGGTACACATCAAGGTGTATGTACCTTGTTAGCCATGATGCACTGTTGCTGTTAGTTCTGCTGACTGACTGTAGTGTCACGTACTGTATTCTGTTTGTGGTTCAGGTGTCTGTGTGTCTGCAGGCTGTGGGCCTGCTGACAGTAGCAATGATGAGTAAGGCAGAGTGGAAACACAGTGACCTTTTCATAGCCAAGGTACAGCTGTATATGTACAT
Organism: Protopterus annectens; assembly: GCF_019279795.1. Taxonomy (NCBI): domain Eukaryota; kingdom Metazoa; phylum Chordata; order Ceratodontiformes; family Protopteridae; genus Protopterus; species Protopterus annectens. The sequence goes on from NC_056735.1 coordinate 1,968,421,183, forward strand.
GTTTTCCAGCTGTGTTTACATGCAACAGTGTGTGAGGGGCATTTGTGGCAGACAGTGTGACCTTGCATACATACCCTTGACACAGCTAAATTGCCTTCATACATGTCACCCGGGTGTTCTGTAGGTCCACAGGCTCACACGTACAGAGGAGGTTATCTGAGTACCGGAACTAGGTAACTCACAAGCTTATCCATTACTTTAACTGCAACAGATTCAGCTATCAGCACCTTTTGCCCCTGCCATTTATGTCCCATCCACTCAACCATTATGCAGTTAATGAGGGTATGCCTGGTACTGTGTATGACAAGTCTGAGGTATGTATTCCTGACACAGGTCAGCCTGTGTTAGTCTAACCTGACAATCACCAGCATGCGTGTCTACTATATCATATGGATGTCTGCCCTCTCATGCTGGTAATGCACACAGAATCATAGTCCTGTACATGGGGCAGCTGATGAAGGGCTGAACACATCCCCTACTGCACAGTCTTATGAACGATAGTGCTAGATACATAACACAAGTACTGTAGTGTGGCAGTGTCTGGCACTACTATTCAAGTGGATGACAATTGCAAGGGTGGATAGGATTGCCAATGGTGGGTTCAGAGGCCCTTAACATGTTAAAGCCATCTGACACACACAATCACACACACACACACACACACACACACACACACACACACACACCCCTGCATAGGGACATGCATTGAAACACACATGCACATGGAGGTGGCACTTCTCAGAGTAGATGGCCTACACATCTATTAATGTACAATACACAGTGATATGACCAATCCTTGTACCACAGTGGTTTGGTGTTAGAAACTGTGTAACTGTGCTTGCATGGTGGATGACATCTGTATGGGCTGACACTAGGTTGACAATGTGGGAGTTCACAGGGTGGAAGAGGCACACAGAATGGTATAGCCATCACATGCACACACACACACTAGAGACAGCCACAGGGGCTGTACATACAGAAACACATACACAGTTACCAATAGACATATTAGTAACCCTACATATCCACTTGTATGTGCTATAGTGCTGTGTACACATGACATGCTCCACATAGATTATATGCCTGGGACATAACACACAACCTCTTAGAACATGTAATCTTGTGACTGCCTTCGTGGATAGTGGGATAACCCACCAGACATAGCAACTGGTCTTGTCTACTGTTCCTACAAACCTGCACAAGTGATCAGGCGACAATCTTTGTATCAGCATGATGTGTCAGTCAGGTATGATATTTGATGCTGGCATGTGGGTCACTATGGTAACTGTGACATATTTAGCAATGATATCACAGGAATTCTCATTGTTAGAGGACACAGACCACTATAAGTTTCAAACAAGTGGATATTCCATGTACATCTGAACAGATGACTGGTATGAGCTGTATAGTGTTACATGGTGCATGTCAGGCAGATGCCATTAACATACTCTTTAAAGAAATGTCATGAGTAGGGGGTCAACATGCCTTAAAATGGTATAAACTACACACACAACAGCCACAGGGGATATGCTTCACACACTACTATAGTTGTCAGTATTGAGATTAGAACCCCTACATATCTAATTATTGCCACTATAGTATTATGCAGTTATCACACATGCCCCAGAGCTTAGAGGACTGACAAGTGTATACAGGTACATCTAAGGTGAATGACATCAGTAGGTCTTGCAAAGTAGGGTAATGGGACATATACTGGGTGGTACATGCCTCAAAATGGTATAACTCACACTCCAGATAATATGATTCTCACCCAAACACACACACACACACACACACACACACACACACACACACACACACACACACACACACACACACACAGGCATGATGTGATTCTCACACACACACAGTATCACAGTCAGTAATATTGAGTTTAGAACCTCTACCTATCTAGTTATGTGTACTGCAGTGTTATGCAGTTATCACACACACCAAGGAGCTTATAGGGTTTAACAGTGTCACAAGGTATGTCTAAGATAAATTACATCAAGAGCCCCTATAAAGTATGGCAATGGGAAATTTACTGGGTGGGAAGGGCATCAAAATTCATTACCCTACAAATATACACACTTACAAACACCTTCACACACACACACACACACACACACACACACACACACACACACACACACACACACACACACACACACACACACACACACACACACACATTTGCCACAGCTGAGTGTAGAATCCCTGCCTATCTACTTATCTGTACTAGACTGCTACTTAGTTATTACATGTGCCACAGAGCTTATAGGACTGAGTGCTGTCCAAAGGTACTTCTAAGGGCAATGACATCAGCAGGACTGCTAAAGTAGCACACTAGAAAGTGTAGTGGTTGGGAATGGCCTAAAACTGTTTCACCTATAAATAAACACACACACACACACTTACATTTGTCAGGACTGGGGTTAGAGCTCCTAATTTTGCAGTTATTTGTAGTGTAGTGTTACACAGTTATTGCACGTGCTACAAAGTTTATAGGGCTGACAAGTGCCCAAAAGTACTTCTAAGGTGAATGACATCAGCAGGACTGCTAAAGTAGGCACTGGGAAGTGTTGTTAGTGGGAAATTCCTCAAAATACTTCCTCCTACAAACATACACACTTACAAACACTTGTACACACACTTATACACACACATATTTGCCAGAACTCAGACTATAACCCCTGCCTATTGAATTATTTGTACTATAGTATTACACAGTTATCACATGTGCTACAGAGCTTATGGGGCTGACAACTACCCAAAGGTACTTCTAAGGTGAATGATATCAGCAGGACTGCTAAAGTAGGGCACTGGGAAGTGTACTGGGTGGAAAAGTCCTCAAAATACTTCATCCTACAAACATACACACACTTATTTGCCAGAACTGAGAAAAGAACCCCTGCCTATCTAGTTATTTGCACTATACTGTTACATAGCTATTGCATGTGCCATGAACCTTATAGGGCTGGGGCTGTGCATAGGTACTTCTTTGGGAATGTCATCAGCAGGACTGCTAAAGTAGGGCACTGGGAAGTGTACTAGGTGGGAATGGCCTAAAACCACACACACATTTGCCAGGACTGTTATTTGTACTATCGTGTTACGCAGTTATCACATGCGCTACAGAGCAGACAGGTGTCCAATGGTACTTACACACATGTGCACAAAAACACATGCACACATGCATGCGCATGCACATGTGCACACTCATGCACACACACACACACACACACACACACACACACACACACACACACACACACACACACACACACACACACACACACACACACACACACACATACACAAACCCATTTGCACTATAGAGTTACATAGTTAAGTTATCACACACACTACAGACTACAGAGCTTATATGGCAGACAGGTGTCCAATGCTACTTCTAATATGAATGACAGCAGCAGATCTTGTGAATTTGGGCAATGGGAAGTGTACTCCATGGCTTCAATGCATAGCCAGCATCCCCCACCAGATGGCCATATGGGATGTTCCCCCTGACAAATCCCTGGTACAGCAGTGTGGAATGCCAGATGTGAGAATCGTGATAGCTTCCAGGGCTGCCAGCTCACACATTAATGATAATGCCCTGGGCATTGCACACAACCTGGCAGTTGATGGAGTGAAAGCCCTTGTGGTTTACGTAGACCCTACCTTCTTCACCGGGTGGTGCTTTTATGTAGATGTGAATGCAGTCTATGGCACCCAGTACCTCTGAGTAATCTACTACACAGTGGAAGAGGTGTATATTGCTGGTCCTCTACTGAGGGGTGCTGGGAAAGTAAATGTGCTCACTGGCATGTGGTAGCATGGTATCCAGGATCTGGTGAAGTACCCTGGATGCAGATGCCTGTGAGACCCCCATGATGTCCCCAGCAGGTCTTTGGAATATACGTGTAGCTAGTATTCTTAAGGCTACACATACCTTGGTATCCACTGGGATGGGTTCCCTTCTGTTGGCTCTGAGTCTGAGGTGAGGCTGGCACAGCTTTATGAGTTGCTGAAGTATGTCCCTGTCCACCCTGTAGCATTCTATCTCCAGATCATGTAGCTCCTGGTTGGTTACCCTGAGTCTGAATATTCTTTTCCTCCTCCTCAGTCTGGAGCAGTTGTCAGCATTATCCTCCTCACCACCCTCAGCCTCTAGCACATACTGATGTATCAAAGTGAAAGCAGCCCCTAACATTTTGTCCATTAAAATTCCACCAAGTGTGTACACCAATGGTGCAGAGTTTGTGGAAAAAAACAGACTGAAAGGTGTTTGCATAGTTTATACTGTTGTGCTGCAGATGCTGAATGTATGATTGGCTGACTGTGATACATTTCACCTGCCAGCTATATTATTTGCACTTGATTGCTTTTATTCTGCTATTTCCCATTTTTCCCTTCCCGTTTCCATCCCTTTGAAGCCCCACAGCACGCCACACAAACCTGCTGCCCAAATGTAAACAGTTCTGCTATTTCCAGTTTTTTTTTGTGGTTTAAGACCCAGTGCATGCCGCACAAACCCATTTAGCTAAAGTAAACACTTTTAAGCAAAAATGGCCCTCCCCTGGACTCGAACATGCTCCTCATTTCATGGAATAAGTAAATACAGCCTCATACACAGCCCCTTGCTTAGCTGTGCTTAGCTAAGCTCAAATGGGAACTGTGGAGCTCCAATGTGCTTACACCAAGCATGACACACCTCCTTTTCATGTCAGCAGCTTCTGCTGCTTACACTGCAGCATTATAGCTCCTATATGGTTAGGTGCAGGCAGGCATGGTCTCCCAGTTTGCTATTCAACAAATGTTGTTCATTTGCATAACCCACTGCCTTAGTCCCTTGTTACACCACTACACCAGAGCCTTTCTCCTTAGCAACCAGTGTTACCTGTTATTGTTTTGGTTCTGCATGCTACCCCCTATAATGGCAAAATGCAGACTTCACTTAAAATTATCTTTTTAAATGTTTTTTTTTTTTAATTTTCTGCACAAGCTCATTTGCATGCCACTCCGCTATGCTTAAACAGCTGAAATTAGCAAAACTTTTATTTTAATAATTTTGCAACTGTTTTCCATGCCAATGGACATATTTTTGGCCATTGGTATGCCTAATAGTCATAATACATGCTTTATGTTGAGCTGGCATGCCCCCATTTTGATTTTTGCAGAAATGTACATGGTTAGTAATGGAATACATTTCTGCAACAGACACTGCTCTGACACAGATGCCTGCCTGCTTATTGAATCACTAATTACCTCATTTACATGGTTTTCACCAGCAAATGAGGTAATTAGCATTATGCAGTGGTGTCTGTGCCAGAATAGTGCTGGCAGGCTCGTGCATGCCCCCAGCCTTGTTTACTGAATCGCTCAGTGACCATATTCTGTGCAGAAGCTGCTACACTATTCTGGCACAGTCAAATTGCTTTATTGAATCCCGTGGAATATAAATTTATTTGAAAAAAAGTTGAAGAAATATCAGTCCTTAGTTTATAACAATTTATATACAGAGTGATGGATTAATTTAAAATTAGTCAACAAAGCTTTAGATTTTTATAAATTGCAAAAACTCAATGAGTTTACTGTGTAGTGTGTAATAAAGCTGAGTTTTTTAAAAAAACAGCTTCTCGTTCACTCTGTTAGCCCATTGCACTCTGTTTTTGGATTTACTTGTGACTTTTGAGTGCTTTTCACCATTCGTTTTTATAAATTGCCCACTGTTGTCAGTTAAGCAGTCCCATTTACCTTTAACTCAGTGATATTTTTTAATAATTCTGGGCTAGAATTGTTAAGACTATTACACAAAACAAACTTTCTATCGCTAAACTGAATGCGGAGTTGTATGCTTTGTTAGAGTCTATCACATTGTCCTTGTATTTTACTGAAGTGTTTGCTGTATAACTGTTATTGACTGGAAAAAGAAAAACAAAAAGATAAAACTAGATCTGTTGACGTATTCAAAAGGGACTGCTTAACCGACTCCCATTCAATCCCATTTTCCTGTTATGTACACTAAAACTTCAGTGAACTTTAATGGAAAAAGAACT